>NC_045683.1:20990503-21293533 GCF_003331165.1 Xiphophorus hellerii | reverse complement strand
GACTTTTGTAAACCATCTATCTTGTCCAAGTGTAGCCTGAACAAATTTGTTAAAAATCAGACTTCCTGAACCCATTTGATCAACTGCAACCACTTTTCAACCACCTTTAGACATCAGTGGATGTTTTCAACCAAGATTCTACATTTATTTAGCAAATACTGACTCGTGGCGTAATGCTTGTTTTGTAGTAAGTAGACTAAAAGGAAAGGAGAATAACTGTTAACAACACATGCAGGCAAGTGCATGTCAGGTACTGTAGACAAAGCTATTATTTGGTGGGGCTTTTGTCTTCATTATGCCCTCATGTCTGTGGTTAAACCAAACATTGCACCTGCTTGTCCAATTAGACTTTGAGTCCCACAGCACATCACCAGTGATATAGGAACAGACAGTCCATTAACAGTGATGGAGATGGATAGTAAGAGATCAGAGTCAGGAGAAGAAACGTACATTTCTGTAGTTTGTCTCTTCAGAAATCTGCTTTTTAAGGCATCATTAGTAGAAAGAGTTGATGGGGCCAAAAATCCTCAGAGAGATATGCATATTGCCATGAGAACTTGTCCCTGCTTACAATTTGCATAATGCCGGGCGTCTCACTTCATTAGCTTAATGCTTGCTTAAGGTAACTAGCCTAAACAAGATAAACAAAGAAGGGGAGAATAATAATTCATAGCACTACTAATGACTTCTATTAGCAGTGCAGGCACAGCTGATCCATGTGTGTACATGTGACTTACATTGTACTTGACATGGTTTCATGGATCAGCTAGGAGAACTCCTAAATGGGATGCTCACTTGATGATTTTTAAACACTTTACCTGTTAAGATGTGTTCAGTTGAAATGATGCAAACCCATTACATACAGTATACTTGCAGTCATGGATAACTCCCTGTCAGATTATTGTAGATGAGTAATTTTATTGGATAGATGAATCTGAGGAGTTTTTTATTTATTTATTTGTTTCTCTTACAGAAAAGTTGGAGTTATTTGCAGGACTACATAGAAGAGGTTTTCTGTAAAATCAAGGTTATGTGTAAATGAGGTAGTCTGCCAGCTTCAGAGTAAGCAGTTTGCAGTCCAGTGTCACAAACTTTGTGCTTTATGTGCTTTGAGCAAACATTTACTACAGCACCAACAGGAAAGGTTTGCTCGATTATAAAAAATCTTTCCACTATTTACTATGGATGATTAAAGATTAGAAAATGCTGTCAGCCTGTTAGAAGTTGCAGTCTGGGATTTCTTATCCATGAAATACATAGGCAGTCGTTACAGAGAGATATTAATGGCACTTATTGTTAATAGACGTTTAATTCAAAAACATGCAGACAAAAATTTTTCTCTTCTTGACATAAAAAAAACATTTGGTTTCAATCAACATATTTTAAATTAGTCAAACTTTTGTCTCAACTCAGATACAAATCCATTGCATCTTATCGTCCCTGATTTTTTTTTTTTTTTTCTTCACTTTCTTGTGTAGGTGGGGTAAATCATTTTAATGAGTCTTGCTGCTCTCCTGCCTCCTACGGAGTGTCTTTAAGGCCAAAGTTCATCTTGACTTATCTGACAGTCATCAGATAAAATCAGCATATTTTTCTGAAAGTACGTGGAAAGGGCCTTCGACATCGAGAGAGTGATGGTTCACAGAGAAAAGATTTTACCTAGACTATAGCGAGTGTACTGCATTCGACTTTTTAGGCACCTGCTCACTTTGAATAGCCTTTCATCAAATGTTCAGTGGTGCTTGAAAGTTTGTGACTGAATCAGAATATTTTACCCAACTTTAAATAGCACTGAGAGAGCCACAGTAACTTTTTCTGGTCTGAACTGGTGACCTTTTTCTCTCATTGAATCATTAACTTGATTTTAAAAATCTGCGTATATATGTTTCTGACACTTTAATCTAATTTGTCTGAAAGATTTTGTATTTAAGTTGTCACAGAGAATAAGAAGCCTGAATCCTTTTCTTCAAGTAGGAGGCCTTTGGTACAGATTTATTGAATGTTCGCAAGCAGTTTTGTTTACCTCCTCAAACTGCTCAGATAACAGCCTGAAGTTGAGTAAAAGATTTTATCTGGGAGATGATGAAAAGGTTTTTGTGCTGTCAGCAGTGAAAGACCTGAACCAGTTCTCTCAGAGCTTAACTCCTGATCTTCTGCAGTACTGTAGATACTGACCTTCCTCAAAGAAATCTCAATCGCTCTTCCGGAAGAGGCAATTGTTTCAAAGTGTTTACTGTCACCTGCAGATTTAACGTACGCATAGCTGAAGAATAATTATTTTCACTTTTTTCCTGCATGACAGCGAGGAGAACAGATCCTTCAATTCAGACAATTTAGCATTAGTTTCTCAGGCACATCCTTCCTATATCAGTCACCTCTTTGAACTCAGGTCTGACCTCTGTCAATCAAAGCCACGGCTCAGCTGCTCAGTTAGGCTTTCCATCTCCCAGCTTCCTCCTCATTAAACACTGCAGTGGTGACTGAGGGGAGAGTTTAAACTAAAATTGGCCAGCTCAAAAAGCCTCTTCCTGCATCCTATGATGGTGTTATTCAGAGGCAAGGTTATGCAAGATTATAACAGTAGCGGTGAGGTCATAACAACAAGCGATTTCAGCCAGCAGTTAAAATTGTTGAGAAAGTAGAGTAAAACTCAGTGTCACTGTCGGAGTGTTTGATTTTCTTGGTCTCACTAAGCCTCCCCAAAATTTCCAAGCCTACAGCAGCGATTCTCAAGATCTGCAGTCTGTTGTGGATCAGAACTGAGTGGCAAGTCAGTTCTGATCCAGAACTGACTGAATCCTTTTCTTCTGATGTTTCAGCCCACGTCTTATATTTCAGGCAATATCATTTCCACGTTGTGGGGTTGAGGGGAACAAACAAACAAAAAAAAAGACAGAATAACAAAATTTTACATATAAAACTTTATGCATCATCAAACTTTGAATATCGTAAAACTTTGTGGTTAATGGTAGCACATTATCCTAAAAATATGTGCGAGTCAGTGTTCACTTAGCTTCTGGTTCTCCTTTTGTCTTTTTGATGTGACTCACTTGGTCACACATGGAAGAACCATGTGGGAGAGACCTGGACACAGTTCACACGAGAAGATATTAAATGTGTTAGTTTTTGAAAAAGTACTTGCAGTAATTAGCACCTACCATATATTTTTAAAAATATTTTTTTTAATTCACTAAAGATGAATTTGGGTTATTCTTCTGAAATGCAGAAATTCTGTATTTCAACTAAATGGCCAGATACTTTTTTAGATTAAATTACAAGTGTTGTACTGTTTGCACTATTTGAATTTGAGAAGATGTATGTAGCTCAAAGGGCCCATGTCTCTGTGTTTTCTGACTTTCTCTGGGTACCTCTAAGTTTTCTTGTTGTACTTTTAGTCAGTTTAGAAAAATAACATGCTGCCTTTATAAAATAAATGCAATCAAGTTGAAGTAAGTATTGTTTTAAATTCTGTATAAATTTAGATTTACAGTACAAAACATAGTAAAGTCTAGGGTCACAAATAAACATTTGTACCTATAAAGTATAATTTCCTTTTACAAAAATTATATTTAGCTCTTGCTCTAAAGTTCATTGTGACAAACACCAGTTTTACTGGGTTACTTTTTATGGTAAATAAGTTTGCAGAAAAAGTCACTGTGATCTCAAAACCTGAAGAGTTTCTTTAAACTTCTTGGGATCATTGCAGCTGTAAGCCATCACTTGCTCTAAATATCTCACCCTTGCACTGTTTTATACTGTATCTGTGGAGAGGAACCTTCACAATAGATCATTTTCTGATTTCTGAACCTTGTATCTAAAAGGACAACATATTCTGACATTTACATAAATCTTTCTCCTTTGTTTACCTTTTTTCTGTCTCATCTATAACTCTGCTGTGGTTTTGCTTTTACTATGTCAGTCACTTTTTTATTTGTCATTTTCTATATTTAATTTAGTCTACCAACAGTCATCATGTGATCTTGTTTTAGCCTAGCCAGTCTCTTTCCATGTCTTTTTGCCTTATGTATATTTTGTAAATCTGCTTTGAAGTGACTGTTTCTTAAATCATTTAGATTTCTTCACAATAAATCTTTGATTTATAAATCAAAGATTCACAATAAATCAAAGATTTATTGTGAATCAAAATCTGTTCATGCTTGTGTAAATTTCACAAAAGCCATGTTTTGTTACAGCCCATAGACCCTACCCTAACTTGTTCAGGGAAGCATATTAGATCCCCTGTAAGTGAGTTTTATGGGACTAAGCCCGCCTCTCAAGAAGGGATGACCTTATTGCCAAAACTAGACTTTCCCACATTTACTAGTCATTTGGAAAAGAACAACAATAACAGTTCTCTTAACCTGTCTGCTGTCCTAACATCAAAACATCTTCCTCTGCATTACACAAACAAAACCTCTGAAGAGACCACATCTGCTGTCACCATGACTAAGAGGTTATTCTGACCTGTCATGTCACAAGCACAGCAAACTCAGACACACACATAAACACAAAAAGTCATTTATTTTTGGGAGGTTTTTATGAAGAATGCGACCAATTTTAGAATCACACCTTTCATAACTATATTTTTCTGCTATTTTCTGATTGTCTACATGGGTCTAGACAACTATCCATCCATTATCCAACTTGTTTGTCCCTAGTGAGGTCACCAGGGGTACTGGTGCCTCTTTCCAGCAGTGAACAGGCAAAAGGCGGGGTATCTGGGCAACTTCTTTATCCCAGCTTTTGTTCTGCAGCAAAACCCCTTTTCATTCTGAATTAATTTTATTACAGTACATAATGGTACTGCCTCTCATTGTTAACCTTTCAAACTTTTATGCTCTGGCCTCTGTTTGTGCCTCTCTTCACAAACAAATGTTAGGTTAGCCAAAGGGTAATGTACACTCAGAGAGATGGGCATAGACATAGAGAAGGACAGTTGGATAAAGATTCAGGTTTCTGTTAAGAGGTTTGTACTGCTTTGGGTTTGCATTATAGAGTCTGTGTGGAAACACAAAGTAGATTTGATTCAATCAGATGACTTTCTATCTGCAGCCCCTCTGCAGGGAAATAAGATATTTTAGTGTGACTCGTAAGCAACTCAAATAGCAGATATTACAGTACAGTATTCACAGTAAATCACATTACAACAATAATATTTATTTGATAAATAACACAATGCTCAGTGAGAAGTTCAAAGCGTGGGACCTAATTTTATTCCCCAGCTTAAAACTTCTTCACAACTTTATTCCTGATCTGTTCATTTTGTTCCTTGATTTTTATGATGCTGTTTTTTTTTATTAATATTCTCTAGTAAAGTTATAAAGCATTGACAGAATAATGTGTTTATACTGAGTTTAAAGTTTGCAAAGGAGTTTGAATACTGTAGTTATTTTTCAAAGCAAATCATTGTCCTAGATTTTATTTAGGGATATCAGATTAGAGTTGCTGGCTTTTGTTTAAAAGTAATTAAATCTATGCATATCTTTACTTCTACTTAGTTATGTGCTACTTTATATTAATCTATTAAAACGAAACGAGACATTGAAACTACAGGTAGCAATGTTAAGAATGGAGGGCATGAAAACTTGAGCAAGACTGGGAAAAAATACCAATATAAACTATTTTGAATGTTAATTAACACCTGTTGCTTATAAATTTCAAAATTCTATAAGAAAATAATAAATTTAGTTAAACATATTTTCAATATTCTGTCAAAAATACTGTAAAATATGGAAAAAAGCTTAGTTGTGACAGGCAGTCTGTACATCACTGACACAGAGATGCTTACTCAGATCAGCCAGACAGCTCCATTACAATTCTGACAGCTCAATCCTCTAGATAACAAATCACCTACCTAGGCGTCTTCCATGGAAAAGAGCCTGTGTCAGAAATGTCAACATGCAATAATTTGTTAACCTGTGCAATCTATATATGTGTGCATATGTAGCTTCTTAAGGTCAAGCGCAGCTTAGGATTTCCGTATAACACTTTTTACAGAATGAAGCAAACAACTTGTGTTGATAGCCTTCAGCTATCAATACAAGGAAATCCACATTTTTGATTTTTTTTTTTTTTTTACATTACATTTTTACAGTGCCTTGCACCACAAACCTCAATATATTTTGTTGGTGTTCTGGTGCATAACTGTGAAATGGAAGAAAAAGCGTACATGTTTTTCCAATTTCCTTTTTGCAAATACGCCTGGATGGGGTGGCCTCGTTTTATGTATTGCTCACTGTACTCGTGTGCTAAATACAATCTACCTGTATGCTAATGTAAACAGGGAAACATAATTTCCCACCCACACAGTAAAGCATCGTGGCTGCAGGGATACTTGTTGTAGCTGAGGTTCATGAGAGGTGGGTTGGATTGAGGGCATGTTATCGAAATGCAAGCAATATTTTTAAAATTTTTGCTTGGTTTTGTGTTGGTCTACCACATTAAGTCTTCTTATTTGTGGTTTTAATATGAACATAGGTGAAAAAGTTCAAGTGGTATGACCACTTTTGCACCTGGGGAGTCAGTACTTGTGTTCCTCTGAAATGGTGTGTGTTTGTGTGTGGGTGTGTGTGTGTGTGTGTGTGTGCTGTTGTTTGCCAGCATCCTTGAGAGATCACTATTCCTTTTCCCAGCTATGCCTAAAGGGGGACGGGAGAGTGGGGTGTGTGTGTGTGTGTGGGGGGGGGGCGTGGGGGGGGTCACAGGAAGACAGGATGGGGTGGAGGTGGGGGGCTGGGTCCGCCCCGGTTCTAGTATCCATGGTAACCCTGTCCTACCCTTCCAGGATTCATGTAAGCGGTGAGGGAGATGATGGGATGTGGAGAGGTGGCAAAGGACTGGATGGAGGAAGGGAGACAAAACAAATACAAACGTTTGAGAAATTACTGTCAATCCCAGGAACATAAAAGTAGATTAGAGAGGCTAAAAGGACATATTAAAATAAGAAATGAAAGGTAATACGTGAAGAACACAAAACATGTGGGTTTAGCAGATAAACGGAGAAATAAACACAAACAGGAATTGCTGACGGTATTCTCTCTTTGTCCTGTAAGTAAATAAAAATCGTGGAAGTCGATGGAAACATAATGAGATTAGCTGACACTTTATAATATTCAGTGTTTGCATAGAATTATATCTGTTGTTAAAGGCTTTACTTTGAGTTCTTTTTTTTATTTTGTGAGGAATACTTATACTGTGCCAGAAGAGGAAACTCATCAGCTGTTCCCGCTGAGCTGAAAGCAACAGGGAGACAGACAAAGCAAAAAAAAAAGTACAAAACAGACAGATATTATGTGTTTGTGTGTCTTCAGAATATTAATGTGAACTCATTGTGTTTGTGACTGTGAAAAATGAGTGTAGCTGCTGTTTTCCGCTTCAGCTCAGTAACCATAAAAAAATCAACTGTACTATAATGAATAATGACATTACATCATTATGTATAGTAAGGATGAGAAACGAGATGTTGAATGGAGGAAATAGTGTTTGTTCTTTTTTTTTTGAATATTTGCATTGTTTATATATTTCTTTTTTTTCTTATTCATCTTAACCATTAAACAAATCCGCTGGTAAAATTTTTAAAACCTAAACAATTATTGGAAAGCAAAATACTGCACATCTACCAGTTTTTTGTTTTTTTTATTTGTAGAAAGACATTTTCAAACATTCAGCTGCTTCCTAATGAACACCAGGATTCCTCAGTCAGTGTGACTCTCTCTAATGAAAGCTCATCTAAATCACAGTGTGACAGTAGGGCCGGTTTGGGATATTAAAAATTAATCACAGGCTGTGTAAACGTGATTGGAAAAATACATCCATCATATATGGAAGCAAGAGACAAAAGGGATTGAGAGGGAAGAGTGAGATTTGATGGAGGAGAAAAAGACAAGGTCAAGGCCAATCAATATGGGCTGTAACGGCTCAGGTGAGGTTATCAGTTTATTTCAGATTCTGTCGTGTGACCTCTTTGCTTCCTCTCAGCCTCCTTTTGTCCCATGTGCGCACACGTATCTTCATCCTCACTGTGGGTCAGAATATAGTGGTTACTGAGAGGCAATTTCACAGCTGTTGGTCTGACCACCTCCGGACCTGGAACTTCATTACAGCACTCTGGCACAGCTCGCAGTGCACACATAGACAGGCACATGACACGGTATGGTGCAGTCGAAAGCTCGTGTGGAGCCGTCAATGTGCCACTTTATCATAATGGTGTTGACATGTAGAAAGGCCAATTCCTATTGTAAGTTTCCTGGTGAAGGATAAGTCATATTATGCATCATCGACAGGAGAATTAGGATGAGAAAAAGGGGTTCAGTTGGAAGCAAAGAAAACTGCAGAGAAATTACTGGACCAGTTCAACTGCTGGCTAAATATATCTACTTACAGGATTTAAAATTTATGAGGAATCTAACTTCATCTTTGAGTATTTGTAGTGTTTGTGTTTTGTCCATCGGGTACAAGATGGAACATAAACTGAATCTTTTAGACTTGGCTCTTTTGCACCACAGTAGGTCGATGCATCAACATGCGCCACCACAATTTCTGTCACAATCAACCTATCGGTCTCCCACTACTTGTTACCTCCACTTGCGAACAAGATTCCAAGACACTGGAAGTCTTTCACATGATTAAGATGTTTTCTTTACACCCTCAAGCTCATCTCTCTACCCTGTGGTAAGGTTAAATGGCTAGAAGACCGAAAGCTGCAGGAGCTGAACTCACTGAAAGAGTGAGTGGCCTGCTTTCCTCAGGAGAAAACAGGCAAAGGAAGCAGAGATTTCAAGACAAGTGGATAACTACTGTGTTTTATGTGTAAAGTTGCAATGCTATCAGCCATGATGTATTTGCATCAAACCAGCAATAGAACTAAATTTGCTATTGAGGAAGTGTGGAAGTGAAACAGCAAAAAAGAGAAAATAGTCATCTTTTTTCGTCTGTCCACTACTTTCTGCATGATTTGGAGCAGTTTGATACGCATCCAGTGTCTCTAGGACATGCATTGGGCACCAGTTCCATTTTCAATGTAAAAGAAGCTTTACTGGAATTAAGACTTATAACCAGTAATGCAAACTGACTCTTACAGCAGTAAAAGGAGCTGCCTGACACTGTACAGCTGTTTCCCCATTGCACACCAACATTGGTCTCTTCTGTATGTTTAACCTGGAGTGCAAAATGTATTTCCTCTATTTGGAATAAATCAGTCCAGGGCTAAACTCCAAAATGTTGGATTGAGGCCAACTATAAGTTTAAAACTGACATTTTTGTAAGGTCAAAATACAAACTTTTGTATGGGCATTACATCGTGGAGTAAGTTGTATTTTATTCTGTGTTGTACTGTGATAGGATTGTAACCAGTCCAAGTTTTAACTCAAGTTAAAGTGTTTGGCTAGGGTTAGGGTTACTATCTGTTTTCAGCTGGGATAGACTTCAGCTTCTATGGACGCCTTGTGGGTAGGTGTAGTTCATGGATGAATAAATCTGAAACCCCACAACAAACCCACATGACTCAGGAAAAAAATATATAACCCCCCCCCACACACACACACACTTTTACAAAGCAACAAATCCCACCGTCATACACAATGACAACCCAATTACATGACAATGCTGCTCCAAAATTGCCCCTCATGTCTTACTGCCAAACCTCGTTACAACGCCTACCCTAACGAGATAAACACAAACGCTCTTTGTTGTCGCCTGTAAATTATTTCAAGTTGCCTCACCTGTGTCAGTCAAGGTGTGCTTAAAAAGAAACAGAGGTGATGATTACAGTGGCTATAGTTATCTGCTAGTTACTGGTCTTGTCACTACCTGTGGGTTGCTGTCTCTCACGCTGTCTTTTATCATTTTTCATTTCTCCTCTTTCTCACTTTCTGACCTGTTTTCGCCACAAACAAAATGCACACAGTACAAATCATAACTTCTTGTCAGGTCGGTCAGTTTATTTTTCCTCCCTCCTTCCTCCAGTTCGCGTTGTACCTCAGATGATGCACCTCAGAGGAGGTGATTTTTATTCTTATGTCAAACCCATCCTCTTTACTACTTTCTCAGGTTCTATCCTATTTGAGTTGTTTACACTTCAGAGTCACATAACTCAAACTCTCTCCTCACTCCTAATTTTTCCCACCATCTACCTCTGTCTCTGTCTTTATTCCCTTTTACCTCACCTCTCCAATACTTCTTGCCTGCTCCCACATACACCCCTCTGCCCCTTCCAGCTTTTCCGGACTGTGAACCTGTCCCCCCTCTGTCACAGACAGAATGACCATGCCAGTGTTGATTAGAGCCTGCATGACCAGATGCTCTGCTAGGCTTAGCTGAAGCCTGTGGGAAAGAGTGCTGCTTATTTTAGCCTCAGGAGATGGATTGAAAATGATGGGGGGGTAAAACAAGCACAGATTCTCTTGCGCTCAAGGAAGTCAGTGAAATACTAAGCAGCCCATTTTAACATTAAAACTGATGAATGAACAAGCTCACTGTAAACATGCAGAGGGTTTTTTTACTCAATTCATCTTGATCACCCAGTTTGAATGACGATGCCTTGGGGAACGAAAAATGAACTGTATTAAAACTTGTTCAATGCGATATACTGTAGTTAGCCTTTTTAAGGTGGCAATATTGCAAAGTTCTTTCTAGTAGCTGTTATTATGTTACTTGACCTTGTGAAGTAAGTACACCCTTTTATTATGAACAGTGGATATGAGGCTGAGCGGTTTATATGCAACTTCCTTTTGCATCTATACTCACTAGTCACTGAATCATGTACACAAGTTTCTGCTTAACACAAATAAGAAATCAGCCAATCCAGTGCTGTTAATTTAATACATTAAGGTATCTATGCATAGCGAAGACTTTTCCTCAAGGCAGGATTGTTGGTGTATGCTGGAATTTTTCTGCACAAACTATTTTCAAATTATCAAAAGAAAAAAAAATCTCCATTGAGGAACAGTAATGTGAACAAAAGTGTCTGTTTTTGAGATGATAGAAAGGCAAAATTACCGTTTGTTGCCACCAAGTCATGTAGAATACATCTCTGAACAAACAACTCAATGCCCATGTCAGCTTTGAACAGGAAACTGAGGCTGCATTTAACACTGGCTTCTCAATACTTTAAATTGTTTATTTAAAGGCTTATTATCTGTTATCTGTAAAACCCAAACTGTTTTACAGATAACAGTTTGGGTTTTATCTGTAAAAACAAAAATGTGTATCACCCCACAATTCTGTTGCAAAATAAATTCTGCAATTAGTTTATTCTACCTCCGTCTCACACAAAGGAATACCTATACTGATGATGTAAAATATCAACTGAAACAAAGAAGCAAATGTGCATTTTTAACTGTATACCTTCAGAGCCTTTTAAAATAAAACATGGCACTTGAGGCTAAACTTATTGACTAAAAGTTTGAAGCTTAAAAATAAACTGAACCTGGCTGAGGTTGGTTTCGTCTCATCTAAGGAGGATTGAGTCATAAAATAATTCCAACTATTCCCTTGCTCTTTTTTTATTCAGCTCAAAGATGAGAGTCAAAGTGGAGAGAAATATGTCTTTTTCCAATTGTCATACAGTGAGAAGCCTGGTTCAGTCCGAACAGATCAAAACTGCTGGTTACGCACGGCTGTAAAAAATAACTGCACTTGAGAAAATAGGAAACTATTTTTAACGTGTGCCATTTTCAGCAGATGCATGAGAAAAAGCCAGGCTTATTATTGTGCGTAATTAACAGACGTCCCCCACTGGTACATGACAAATTACTGGATTTAAATAATTGTTCAGTGTTTGCCTTTGGTGATTAGAAATGTTTGGGATTTTATTAACCTTTTCTTTATTTTTTATTTTTTCTTTTCATTGTACTAATTGGAGAACAACAAACATGATGAAACTGCAAGCAATTGCCTCATGAGGCACAACTCAATTTCACAGGGTCTTATTCTCTTTGTCATCGGTACACTAGGGAATGTTCAAAAGTTGAATATTTTATTTAAAGGCACAGGTGCAAGAAGGGAAAAAAAAAGAAGATTTGCATTGGATTTTCTCATATGTTGACCAGAAAGAAAAGTGTTAAGCAGTGCTGGAGGAGTCAGTATTGGATTAAGACTTTATCTTGATGGAACAGGAGAATCCACTGGAGAAAAGAATTGAAGGATCAGAGGTGTGAACTGAGGTTTCACTTTTGGTGTTTACGGTACACAGGCATATAGACATGGTCTGGACATTTGTGTGTAGACATAAATCCTTCCGTTCATGTTGACCGAGTTAAACACACACATACACACGGATCATATGTTTTGCTGTACTCGTGTTCTTTTCTTTGTTTCTAAATGTATACTCTGTACAAAGCTGAAACAGATGGAAACAGTCTGTGCGTGTTTTCAGAGAAAGAACATTCATGTGTGTTTTTGGCCCATATACTGGCTACTTTCCAGGAAACTTTACCTTGTGTAAATAAGTGAGTGCAGGTCAGAAGGTGTTACCATTTCAGCTGCATAAATTATTTTTTCCCGCCCCATACTACACTTACTCACTGTGACAGTGTTTCAAACAGTTCGCAGCTGGCACCAATGAGTTTGCAGTCTATTCCAGTGCTCAGTTACAGTTCATTCCTGCCTCTTAATGTATTTGATCTTCTCAAGGCTATTAAATATAACTATATCAGCGTGGTTTCAGATCTTGTGCCTACTGTCCTTTGTACACTTGAAGAGGCTGCGGTGAGTGTGCTTCAGTCATCAATACTAAAGTGCTTCAAACAACTCAATCATTTTATGCCTTTCCAATTGTCTTTTCTTTATAAGTAAATAAATCACACATTTTCAATAGCATGCGTTGTGGTCAGAAGACAGAGAGGAAATTACTTCATCTGTTTTAACAATTTAGCAAATGAGAAATCTTAAGCCAATGTGCCCAAGTCCATTAGAACAGTGATGTTCAATACCGGTCCTTGAGTAGCAGTGTCCTGCATGTTTAAGACATGTCTCTCCTTCAACACAGCTAGTATAGATATAGATATAGAATTACCTCCATAACATTCCAATAAGTTTTGCAGATAGTTGATAATGACTCATTTGTTTTAGATGTGCTGAGCCTGATATGCATCAGAATATGCAGGACATCGTCTCTCGAGGACTGGAATCGAACAGCTGCAGACACCATGTCTGATGTCCAGCTTTTGACCTGACCTCACCAAACCGATACGAGATGATTAAGATTTATAACTGTGATGTACGAATATATTAAAACAGCTCCTTGACAGATCATTGGTCAACAGCCGATTTCATCTAGTTTTTATGTTCAGTTTTACAAACTATTATTTTCAATGCCATTTGCCTAATGTTATCCACACCCCTGACAGATTTAGGTTCAACTTAATCTTCTAATCTTTTCGTCATGTTTCTTTTGATAGGAAGAATTATAAATTACCTGAGTCCAAACTTTAACCTGACATAAGATCTGTTGACTTAAGTCAACCTGGCCCCATACATAATAAATGGTCAAAATACCAGTGCATCAAAGGTTTTACTGATTTAATTCTAATTAAAATGTTTCTATTAATTATTTTTAGGGATATGATGATATATTTTTTCATAAAAAATATTTTAACATTGTTTCATCTTGATGAAACATCCGTCTCCCTTCCATTTGGAAACAAGCTTCCTGAATAAAATTAATTTAAAATTGACAAATGTCTTCCGATGGATGAATAATTTGCAGCTTTACTGAACAACCTGTCAGCATTTTCCCATCAACCGGCTATATCTTGCTTAATTTTGTTTTGTTTTTGCTCTGGAGTGACACAGAAAGTGAATGAAGCAGAAATATAGTTTTTGCTTTTCTCATTTGCTTGCAGAACACTACATTGGGTTGTTTATGTGCATTACCTGAAATATATGTGAAAATGGAGCAAAATGTAATTTGGTGTCTCTTCCAATGTGTAAAGAAAGGAGTAACATTTGTTATTTTAAGCTATTTGACTGTTAAACAAATCTGCAGTAGTAGCATTAACAGCTTTGGTTTATCTCTGTGTGACAATTGTTTTTAGCACTTTTATTTGAAAAGTGGGGTTTTAGTCTATATCATTGATCTGAGAAAACAACTTTTTACCTTTTTTCTTTGTCTTAGGCGTCAAAGGTTCTTTGGGATTGTACAAAATGGGGTGTTTAGAATTGGTGTGAGTTTGGGTTTATTTTCACATTTGTGCATATTATGGCATTTGCAGAGACAAGGTGTTATTTCCATGTCCTCAAGCACTGTATTTTGCTTGACTTAATTTAGCCCAGGTTGCAGTCTTTCTGTTTGGCTTCTTTGTAATTAAAACCGGCCATTTTTCTCCCCCCTAGATCTGTTAAACAGCTTGCAAATCACACTTTTAAGCAATAAAACTGCCAGTACAGGAGTAACTCTCATGAAGCAAGGTGTGGGTTTTGTATATGCATGTGTGAAAGTCATTCAGGGCAAAATAAGGGCAGTGAGCAGGCAAGACAAATGTCATGTTGCTCCTCCTAATGGGCTCTCTTGCCATTCAGAATCCCTCTTCTGGCGGTGATCTCTGACAGAAATGCAGTAAATCAAGATGATTCTCTCTCTCTGACCAGTTTTAATTTGAAGCCTAAACAGGTGAGGCACTGAAGAGAAACGAAGGGGACTCCTAATTCCCTTCACATACGGTTTCTGGAAATAACCGCAGAGTATTTAGTAGGGCTAGTTAACTATATGCTGCTAAATATGCAGATGTGGAAGGTATTTTAGTTAATTGCAAACAGAACATTTTAGGAAAATAGAATTTTTAACATGAGAACATTTATTCAACCATGTTTTGAATGTAAATTAAGCTTCTTTAAATGTGTACTTTACCTTCCTAGGGCTCCAGAGACATTTTGACAATAACCTGTGAGTTTGAGTTTCTTTTAAGCCAGCTCACATTACACCGAATGTGATCACACCAAGAGCAGGATGATAAATAAAAAATACAAAAAACCCTCAAGATTATTTTGAGATTCTAACATCTCAGCAAAAGCCAATAGTGCTCTGTAGAAGTCAGCTGTTTGTTTGGGAGTGATGCCGAAAGAAAAGAAAAAACATTTGCTGTTTCATTACAAATTTGAGTTTGCTTAACTCTTAACTATTGTGTGCTATTCAGATGGGACTAACGTAAAGCCATCCGGCTATGAACATAATTAATTTGGAATAAAACAAAGAAATATCCAAAATGTAAAATGTGACTTTTTGCAAGTTTGTACAAAATGTGAGTACTGCAGTGAAAGATTTGAATTTTGTTCTTTTTTTAATACATTTTTCCCAGAGGGACCAACACATATCTTTGTCTGAATATAATGAGCCAGCAGAAATACAGCAGAATTTTTTTTTAATCAAAAAACCTAACATTGTTAAACTTTTGTGAGTTAGATTTTTCTTTTAATTCTTTTACCTGTTTGTGCATTAAAGTCAAAATAAAGTAGACCGTGCAGAGATAGTTAAACACTAAATGCACAAATACAACACAATGAGGACATGAGAACACACACACAAACACGCACACGCACAAATGCATATCCATTTTTTCTAGCACAGATTACACCCACAGTAGATAAGTAGCCTGTAGTCAGAGAGATGTTGTGATCCAGTTTCGTCTGATAAAGTTTTCTCTTGTGGGTTGCTCACAGAATCTTTCAATTTATACTTTAGTCGACAATGGATATACAAAGAAAATTACAGCAGTGCAGTGCTTAATTAGACAGAGGTGAGTCAAGATAATTTACCACACAAGTTTCATACTCTTGCTACATTTTCTTAAATTCCACTATCTTTGTTTTATTTCCTAAACCTTATTTTGTATTTCCTGTTTTCTTCAGCTTTCATTGAATTTAATATATATTAAATGTATAGTAATTGTCTGAGATTTTTCTGTTTTAATATCACTTTCTAATGTATGATTCTTCATATAGTATAGTAGTAAAATAGTATAAAAACGGTACCTTTTTTTGAATGGTGCAGATGGCTCTTTCAGTAAAGTGTTAGATCATAAAGGTTAATGGATTTAAATTTTGTTCTAGAAAAAAAATATGACGTGACAGCTGAAAATGTAAAGCTTTTGCTAGCCAACTGTGCTTTATGACTTTGTCAGATATTTAATTAAAGGAAGTTCAACGCTGCTTCAAGCGACTGTGAACTCCTAACAGATTTTATTTAAAAACAGCTAACGCTCTCAGATTGGGTATCTCTTTTGATATTTGTAAAATCAATGTAAACATCAAAATACACCACAAACAGGAAACAATGTTTCCTCATTCCCTGATTGTATTGATCATTTTTGTATTTTGTTGGGAATCGGGTAAGAAAGTTTATATGCTTTATGATGTGCCTTTATACAAGCCTGGTACCTCTATGACCATATCACACCCAAGCCATTCAAACTGGATTTTTCTTTAAAAATGGAGAAGAAGCCAAAGGAGAGAGTGGAGACATTAGGATGTTGATTGGATTTTGTTCTCAATTCAGCTCCCTGCCAGTGCCAATAACAAAGAGAGGATACAATACTAGGGGAGGGGGTGGAGAGTGAACATGGAGGGTGGAGGTGGCGAATCTTGACTGTAATGGAGTCGAGACCCCTAACAGGCTGTCAGATGCTGGTTATTTGCTGCCGCAGTCACGCCTCACACTCAAGCACCCTGCACACATTTCCAAGAGTCAATCCAATATTTGGCTCGACAGCTGGCGTGTTTGTGTGTCTGATTGTGACCCAGTAATAAATATTAATTACACAATTGAGTGCAGGCCATGTGCCATTTCGCCGTTCTTTATCCAAGCTCATGAACAGCAATGAGGAGTGTAAGACAAGGAGTCATAAAATAGCACAGTTGAAGGTATTCCACCTTTGAAATTGACTTTGGTTGTTTATTGTTTTAGGGGTTTTCCATGGAAATAGGAGTTTATCCTACACCAATTTTATTTTCCGCTATTGGCTCTACCGTCAGGCTAATCAGCGTTGATTATTTCGGAAACGTTGTCGAGAGGATCTATTTCATGCCAGGAGATGCTGGCGGATGAATACGCTGTTATGGCATAGCAGAGAAAGAATTGGGCTGGGGGGTTGTAGCAGTGGCCTGCTGAGTCATCTTTGCCAGGCTAATCTGTTAAAGCAGCCCCCTCGGCCCCACAGAGTAATGGTTAATCGTTGGAAGTCTGGTGTTAGGGTAAGTGTGTAGGCCTGGCGTGGTTGTGGACAGTTGCGGTGGGTTTTGGGGTGCCTTAGAGTGACAGGTCAGTCAGGCGGATGAGGCGGGTGTTGTTGTAGTTGTGACAGTGAAGAAAGCCCAGAAAAAGCAGCCCCCAGCTTTGCTGACTGGGAGAAGAGCTGGGGCTGCTCTCCCACAGCAAACAGCAGAAAAACGACTTGTTCGTTTTTTAATCTTTGCTGTGTTTGGGTTTGTTTTACTTGCTGTCTGTCCTACTGTTTGTTCGTTTAACATCCTGGCTAAATATTAAATTGTAACATTTTATCTTTTTTTTCTGGACCTTCAACTCTTATTTTTTAGACCATTTCAAGCCAGAAGACTTTTTTTTTTTTCTCCAGAGGGCCAACTTGAATCAATTACAGCTAATGAAGGGTCAAACACCCAAATGAAATCAGGTCCACTGTTTTCTACGGGTGTCTGTCATTCATAAAATCATGTCATCGATCATATCTATCAAATACAGTCAAAGATCCTGCTCTGTTCCACTTGGTTGGCAACCTATTTGTTGATGGTTGACTCCTTTCTGAGAAATACTGTTTTAGCAGTTTTGTTGGAAGACATCTTCTGGGCTTTTTTCCCTCCTTTACAGCTACAACAAGTTTGTAACAGTATGTTTGGTCAAGACACAATAACATTCCCTTGGCTTGTCGGACATATATCGGAGTGAATACACTCCGATATATTTTGTAAATGTCAGCTTTTAGCTTTTAGTTGTGTTTTCTTCCCTTTTTTGCCCCTTTCCTAAACATTTCATTTGTTTTCATTAGTTTTGCTTATGCTCCGACAATGTTTAAAATTTAAAGACGGATTGTGATGAAGAATGGATCAAAATCACCCCTAAGTGAATAGCTCCTGCATACTGGAGAAGTCTTCAAGTTATATTATAAAAATAGTTTCTACAAAGTGCTAAGTACATTTTAGTAAGTGTTTAATAGTTTTTCCACTTTATGAAATATAGCGTAATTTGTTGCATTTACTTAATTGTATGTTAGAATATCTGGTGTGAATTTATTGTCAATAGTATCATTAGAAATGTATTTACTGAGAAAAATGACGTGTAGTATGTATTTTCTCAGCTGCATGAATAAAATATAGATTTTTTAAAAATTTTGGTTTAATGTTAATTGCACTTAAGGACATAACTGCCCAGTTGAGGTCTAGTGTATGTCGGTGATTTGTGCTTTTGTCTCCCTAAGGACTGACAGTGACCAACCCTATCACTACAGTTTCCACACTGAAATCACAGGATAAACATTGTAGTATATGAAGAAGCAGATGTCAAAGGGTTCATGTTCTGAGAACAGTGAGGTTAATTACATGTAAAATGGTTCGACAAATTTGTTTTTGGTTCTTCTTTAATTGATGGAATTACTAATGCATGCACTATATCCATTTCAGCAACACAATTATAAATTGGAGTATTACTGTGGGCAGTGGCTGCACCTCTCTCTGGCTCTTCAGTGTCATTCCAATCATGTTGGGAACAGGATAATTGGTTTCTCACCTGCACCAGATGCAGCTGCAGGGTATCACAGTTTCACAAATGAACAATTTGACTGTGTCTGAAGCTACAGTTTCTACATCTACTTGTTATTTATGAAGAAGTTGTACAGAACACGCTGTGATTTCAAACATGCTCGACTGGCATGCAGGTTTCTAAGGAAGGAGAACTCTAACACTGAATGCCTTATTTCTCTCAGATTTTTGAAGCACAACATTTTTTCCAGTGTGAGCTATCTAAGTTACTGAAAAAATTGTGAGACTTCATTTTCAAATTGGTGTAAGACTGTGATTCTCTTGTACAGCAAAATGCCAGCTTCAAAATTCTTTGATATCCCCACATTTTTTTTCTTGCCTCATTACGTCAAATAATATTCTAGAAACAACTTTATTTCCCATTGCTCAGATCTGGAGTGATGCTAACATAATGTGTACCAGTTTCTACTGGGTTTCAGCTGCCTTTTCTCCATGCACAGGAAGCAGTTCTGCTTTTTAAACTGACTAAATGTTTTGTCTTTCCTCATGCAGGCACAAAAATCGTGGATAGAAAGGGCATTCAGCAAGAGAGAATGTGTTCATATCATAGTGAGTGCCAAAGACCCCCATAGGTGAGTGGAAATGTTTTAAAGATTAAAAAAGTGTCCGATGTGATTTTTCTTCAGTTGTTTAAGTTTCATAAAATTAAGTAAGGTGTAATTATCAATAACTCTTAACTTATTTGCTAAACTCAAACTACAAAAACTCAGTTTGGTTAAATCTTTGTTGAAGATTAAAATTGTGATCAATATTAATCACTATTATTGAAGGATAGCTCAGCATTATGCAGCTTTATCACTTCAGAGGATTTTTTTTTTATTCCGAAGGATGTTGTTTAAAATTCAGCTTTACTTGTAATATAGACGTTTACATTTTGCCTGGTCCAACAAATGTCTAAGATTAAAAAAAAAAAAGCTTTTGAATTCACTGTGTATGATTGTGAGACTGCAGAAAGCAACACGGTTAGATCAGCACTTTAAGAGGATGTATCTTTATTTTTGCAAAAACAAACTCAGATGGTTTAGCTGATTTCATTTAAGCACCGTACAAACTCAAACATATGCAAGAAAAAACTCCCGGCTTCTTGATCAACAACATTAGCATGGCTACACAAAATCAAGTGGATGCCGAGAGCAGTAGGAAGCTGGAGAAGCTGGAAAAAGATGTTTCTCATTACAAAATCAACTTTTTTTTTGTCAAAAGCGTTTATACTTCATTTACACTTTTGGCAAAGGGCGAAAAAGAAGCTTTGGTGAGAGATGATGGAGAAATGAATTGAAAATCAAAGCCTCCTGACTCTTCCTCCAAGCACTCTCTTTCTACCTTAATCAATATCTTGAAAACTGCATTTAGCAGCTTCTGAATAAGTATTTCCTCATTTAGGAAGAGCACAATTCATCTCCTTCATTCTGCCAAGTCTCGGTTTGCAGAAATGGAGAAGGAGACCAGAGAGACAGGAAAGCAGCAGGGTGTTTTAAGAATAGGAAACAAAAAAAGGGACGTGTCGGTGAGATGCTGCACAGGCCTGCAAATCCTTCATCTCTCCTCCATGAGAAGATAAAAGCGAGATGACAAGCTGCCACTTCAGCCTTGCCCACCTCTTACACACGCTTATGGAAGCGTTTCACACTCTTCTTCTCCATCACTTTCTCCCACGGTCTCCCTTCTCATTCTTACTGTTAGAGCCACTTTGCTTAGGGCTCACGAGTCGCAACATTTCAATTATGTCAGGAAAAGGCCCGTGTAAGACAGCTGTCTTAACGTGGCTCTGACCTTTTCCTCCCCGTCCAGGTGCTGCTGCGGTCGTCTCATAGGTCAGCATGTGGGTTTGCCGCCAGGTATCTCATCCAGTCAAAATGACAAGGCAGAGCGTTTGGCCAAGAATGACAGCCTGTCAGAGAAATGGTCAATCAGCAAGCACACACAGCTCAGCCCCACCGATGCCTTCGGCACCATCGAGTTCCAGGGAGGAGGACACTCCAACAAAGCCATGGTGAGTTGCTTCAGTGTTGACAGTTGTATTTTATTGGTGTAGCTGGATGATATGTAACAAAACCTCCAGTATTAAAATCTCATTATATTGTTCGTCTTAAGAAAGTCTTTCATGACTTTAACTGGCTAAATAAGCTATGGAAAGCACGGTTTTCTGCTCAGGGCAACACACTGCATGGGGCTACACAAAAAATAATCGAATAAATCAATAAAACATTTGCCTATTGGTTCAAAATGGCTTATTTGTATGTCCAGTCAATGAAAATGGGTCACCCAATGTTTTAACACTGCAAATGCCGAAAGTAAATATTTCTATTGCTGGATTCAATTCAAAATTACAGAACTACTTTGGTGTTTTGGAGAAACCACAACTACATTGGACTGTCTCTTGTTTACAATCATTCATATACATATACATAGAGGTTTAGCCTTCAACTGGATTATTCTCCACTGAACAGTAATAAATAAGTAAACTGCAGGAAGCCATTCAGCCCGCTTAACCTGATTACGAGTTATGCCAGGTTGAGTGATGGGAACAGACAATAGTCTTTAAAAATGCCAGCGGTTCTGTATTGTTAGTTGAGGTAGTGATGGAATAAACAGAATATAAAAAGAAAAGAATCTATTTCTATTCTGTATAAAAACAGAATATAAATAGACTCTCAGTTGGCAGCACAGGCAAAGAGAAGAAAATGTTAGAAGTGTGGGTATGTGAAATAAATTTTCTTGGAAAGAAGTCACATAAAGGTTTAGATAAATATAGATAAACATTTTTCAGATTGTTTAGCCAATTAATATTTTTTCATATTGGTTAAAATGCAAAACAAAACAAATTATGTAAGAACTCCTTTTGAGTTCTTACATATAAATTTTCATCCATTAAACAGAACGCCTTTTTCGACATGCTTTCCTCAATATCAGCCTTCCCAGTGCCACTGGTTGCACTAAATAGATATCTTATATTTATTTTTATTTACACCTTTGCGGTTCTAACAAAAATGTATGGACATTTCCTGGAGTGTCAGTACTCACACAAAGCACTTTCTCTGCTTACACCATGCTTATCTTGCTATGTTCACAGTATGTGCGAGTGTCTTATGACACTAAGCCTGACTTGCTGCTCCACCTGATGACCAAGGAGTGGCAGCTGGAGCTTCCTAAGCTGCTCATCTCAGTCCATGGAGGCCTACAGAACTTCGAGTTACAGCCTAAGCTCAAGCAGGTCTTTGGCAAAGGGCTCATCAAGGCAGCCATGACGACAGGGGCCTGGATATTTACAGGAGGAGTTAACACAGGTAAAAAAGAAGGAGATAGAAATGTAAATATTGAACATTTTTAAGGTCAAGTGAAATTCCTTTTTGTGTTTATAACACATCTAGAGTTCAACTCGATAAATGAAATAATGAACTCTTCATATTGAATTTCGCTTGCTCTGTGCAGCCAAATTCTCATTTTACAAATGAAGTGGGCACTTCTAGCAGGAGCATGATGAGTGTGTGGAACTGTTTCACATGAATGATTAGCTATTAAAGAGCTCTTTGTCAAGCCGATATGGGCTCTCAGGATGATGAACCGCTGGATCCCTGTCATAGCGCTCGGTGGGTGGTTGGCAGATTCTGCTCACTCAACTTAAATTACACACACTTAAAGTAGCACCAGACATATGAAGTGAGGTCAATGACTTATTAGAGGACACTGAATTTAATTAATGTCAGGCAACCTGAAAGGCCTCATTTTAAGCATTAAAGTCATAAATCCATGCACTATGTCATGAAAAACAAATAATAGGCCATGTGGTTTCAGGGAAACAGATGAAGTAATTGTTTAAAATGATACAGTCAACATTTTAACAATGTCCAGTATACAGCAAGGTTAAGTTGCTGAATTCCTCTGGAGAACAAAAACATGTTTTAGTCCTTTCAATTATGGTGGTATCTAAACTTCTAACCAGAAGTTTTATTTCCGGTCATGTAACTTTAATAAATTAGATTACAACTGAAAATGTTTGTCAATTACGTTACAAAGAAAATCACTTTTTTTCCACTTGAACTTTGAAATTTGAGGTAGTATTGTCATTACATTTGAGAAATGTTTTAATTCACCCTTACCTCACTTAGTGTTCGATATAACCCCAGCTTCTGTTCTTTGCTTTTAAAGCACAAGAATGTGTATTTTTAGCACATAAAGATTTATTTTAGTGGAGTCAAAGAAAAAATAAACAGCAGGGGTTGTAATCTTTAATAGCTCAGATGAAAACAGGCAAACAGAAAATAGAACAATATCGAGTGATGGAGGATGCCCACACTTGAATACAAAAAGGAAAAGAAAGTGAGATTTAGTGACAGAATGGGTACAGAAGCAAGAGAGAGGCTTGAATAATGGATGGATGGCTGGATTGGATGGACAGTGGGTGGAGGTAGAGAAAGAATGAATGTCAGCTGGAGAAATGTGATAAGATGGCCTCCAGGTCTGAAAGCTTCTCCCCTGAGGACGACACCTACATGCTTGAAGAAGTGTGTGTGTGGCCCTGTGTGGGTGTCTATTCACATGTTTCCTTGACTCCTAATAGATGCTGTCGAAATATCACAACAGAGTGCATGACTGTGGCATTGAGCTGTTAATTGATTGTGACAAAACATGTCTTTTTTTTGTCTCTCTCTGGATCTCTCAAACGCAGGGGTGATCCGCCATGTAGGGGACGCACTGAAAGACCACGCCTCCAAATCAAGGGGCAAAATCTGCACCATTGGAATAGCTCCATGGGGCATCGTAGAAAATCAGGAGGACCTTGTTGGCAAAGATGTAAGTCTCAGCCAGACTTAACATTCAGTAGGAAGTTGCATTCTTTAGCATTTGTGTAGCTAGATGTTCAGACTGCCACTCGCCAATCAACATGTCACAAAACACTTTTTAAAAGATAATATTTTTTGTGATTAGCTCCTATTAGACGCTGTGCCTATCAGACCTTTGCCCCAGGGTTTAGCTCATTAACCAAGCTGCAGAGTTAGGCAGTCCGATCTCCGTTAAACACTCCTTCACGGGGAGTCACAGAGCTGGCAGATCCTAATAAGACCGTGGAGCTCATGCTGACTTCTTGAAATTTCTGGGATTCGCGGTTTGTGGTTTGGCTAAGATTTCATCAGAATGTGCCACACTCTGTCCCGCTGAACAAGTCAAGCAGAGCCAATTAATGTCAGTGGCTGAAATAGGATGATCGAATGCTGAGGGACTTATTTTCTCACTTGATTAGTCTTAACTGTGCGCCTAATGATGAGATGAGTTTACCTCATATTGTTAGGCACGCTCCAGTTCACCGTGCTCCAGCTCCAGCAAGAAACTCTTGGTCATTTATAAATATCAGTCCAGTTTTCTGTGCTATTCATTCTTGTCGTAGTTGCATTAAATAAATAGGTGGTGTAAAATAAGTGATCGTATGAACGCATCAGGCTCTGCTTTGGGTTTTTAATCTCACAAGTGTAAAAAGGAGTTGGGTTTTAGGAGATAATATGAAAAGCTAGCAGACGATATGCTTCTGGAGGATTGAAAGGAGTCACTTGAAGTGGTTCAGGTATCTGATCAGGTTGCTTCCTGGTTTCTTCCTTTAGGAGATTTTACAAACACATCCCACAGCCAAAGGACCCTAGGGCAGACCCAGAGCTCTGTAGAGGGTCTCTGGAATGAGTTGTAGAGAGTTCAAAGGAGAGGGATGTTATAGCGCTGCAATCTGATCATGAAAAATAGGCAATGGATGGATCTATCCATCCAGCCAACCACCAGGCTAGCTAGCTTCAGAAATATCTGTCATGAGTTCACAGTAAACATTTGTATTTAGTGTGTAGTTTTTTTTGTTTTTTTTTCTTCTTTTTTTTACCCCTCCAGGGGGTCTTTTTTTGTGGGCTCTAGTGTCCCTTATATGACAGTGGGCTGACAGGAAACGGGAAAGGAGAGGGGGGAAGACATGCGGCAAATGTCGTCGGGTCCAGGAGTCGAACCCGCGACGGCCGCGTCGCGGACTCAAGGCCTCCAAATACGGGTCGCGCTAACCGCTACGCCACCACGGCACGCCCTAGTGTGTAGTTTTTAAAACTGGAATTTTGAATCTAACTAAAGTAATCAATTTTGGCATTAAAAATGCATAGGAACCCTGACGAATGTCTGTAAAGCTTTTAAGTGTAGAGCTCAAACAATGCTACTGAATGTTAAAGTAAAAATATTTTAGAGAAAAAAAAATATTGGAGATTATTTTCACTCATATTTATACAGGTAAATCTCAGTGAGACATGAAATCTGTTTAGACTTATATAGGAAGTCAAAATCTCTGGTTGTAAGGCAATAACTGGTTAACAAAAAGCATAGCAATGTAACACTCTTTGTGTAGATAATAAATGCCAGTTAACCAAAGAGTTAAATGTGCAATAGTGATCTGCAAGAGTTCTTAAAGCTCCCCTGAAAGAGAGACAAACAGGAGGATGAGAAAGAACAGAGTGTCGATGAGGCAGCACAGGAAAAAAAAGCAAACGGGTCCAGTTGGTATTTATCAAGAAACGACAAAAAGAGAGCGTTTGAAGTGTGGATCCTCCCATGCGTCTAAGCCCCAACATGGAGGTTGATGGTCACATGTTCTTCTGGTCTGCTGACACTTGCAATACTAATAACATAAAAAAGAGTGAACCCATTTGCAGTGCATCTTTGATCAAAATTCTTCAAAATAACTCCTTTGGATGTGTTGAAAGTATGTCTTGTTAAACCTCACATGTTGTGCCTCATTATCCATGCCCTGTGGGACATTTTGTCTCGCGAGATTTGTTTGATCATGAATCCACCACTCTCTCTTAGCTTTAAGTTGGTATAACATGGCAAGGATGTTTAGGTGCAATCAAAAAGCAGAGCTTAAAGTTTCAAAACACTTGGAAAATACTTCAAGTAATTGCTTGTGTAGATGACAGAAAGATTCTTACTGACATTAATAGGATAAGTTGAGCAAAATTAAAGTGTTCCATTAAAACAATGCGATTTCTTCAACAGAAAATCTTCTTTCGTTTCCTTTTAAATTTTGGCTGTAGTGTTAACTGGAATCGGTTACTTCATCTTATTTTGTTGACGTTAAAAAAAAGTGCTTCACCATTCACAGTTCCTCTTGCTGTTTTAACAGCAACTTGCCCGATTTTTCCACATAAACAGACCTCTTTGCCAGGTTAACACTTTTCACTTTGTGTGTTTATTCTTCTCTCTCACTCTCTCTGTCTTCCCTCTTTGGCAAGGTGGTGCGTCCGTACCAAACCATGTCCAACCCCATGAGCAAGCTGACGGTCCTCAACAGTCTCCACTCCCACTTCATCCTGGCAGACAATGGCACAACAGGAAAGTACGGAGCTGAAGTCAAACTGCGACGCCAGCTGGAGAAACACATCTCCCTGCAGAAGATCAACACACGTGAGTGGCCTTTAACACGTCTGAAAGGGCTACCACAGACTATGTGTACGCTCAACTACCGGCCATGTTTTCAAAATAACTACATCATAATGAAGCTTTAGTTCTTAGGTTATGATGAATAATACTTGTCATATAACTGGGTTGTCTTTTTTATAGCAACAGTCTAAAATTACCCTCACCCATTTTCTCCAGAACTCATGCTGTCAGTTTATATTTAGACACCAGAAAAGAAAAAAAAACTTTATTAACCTTTGAAACCTTAAGCTCTCCCTGACATCTGGGGGATTGTTTTTTACTTTCTGACAGATCAGATGGACTTAATCTTTAAATAAATATGCTCGATAACTACAGCACATAGAAATATGAAAATGTAAAATCTATAAGTATTAGTTGGAACTTGAATGTGCATATCACTTGGGGCGGAAATAGTTTAAACGGTTTTTGATTTTAGTGAATTGAATTTTATTTTATTTTAGTTTCAATTCAGTTGAAACAAAATAAAGATTCAGTATGTAAAAGACACACAACCTTTTTTACATGAAGAGCAGCTGCATCTCCATTCAGCAGCTCTTGCTGCAAAATTGCCTGATTTTTATATAAGATAAATCTCCAGTTTTAGGTTACATTGGCATACCAAATTAACAGTTGTGCATTTGCTAAATATTAGAATAATGAGCAAGATATTTCTCTTCATATTCAAAAGTTTACATTTTTTGGTATATGGTACTATCACCTCTAAACTGTGAGATTTGGGTCAAGCATATTGGGTGTCCTAAAACCTCCTGACAGAACTGGTGTAACTGATTCAGGTTTATGGGCCATCTTGCTCAGATTCACCCACTTTTTCAGCTTCGCTAACAAATTTTCTAAGGGACTGAGATGCAGAGTTTGTGATGGCCATCCCAAAACATTGACTTTGTTGTCCTTAAGCCACTTTCTAACTGTTTTGGTGGTATCCTTGGGGTCATCGTCCATTTGAAAGACCCGTTTGTGCCCAAGTTTTAGTGTCATAAAACTTGGTATCAACATTTCCACTTAATGTTCTTTTCTGCTGATGCCTTTTATTTTGTGAAGTACACCAGATGCTCCATCAGCGAAAAAGCCTCACAACATGAGGCTGTCAGCCACATTCCTTCTTTCCCCTTCAAAATAAATGATGCTATTATGCTTTAGGTGGCTTATGCTACAGGGCACCATATCTCCAAAACATTAACATTGTCTGAGTGCATTTTCATTCAACTTTATTCTGGCTTTTAAAATCTCTTTTGCAGTAAACGCTTCTTCTGTTTCAATTCTGAACCCGAGAGAAAAAATAAAATGTTCTGATGGTCTGCTGTGACCAACTGGGACTTATGAGGACAGAAATTGAAAAGAGAGAAGGGAAAAAAGAGGAAAAGAAAATGGAAAAGAGAGAAGCATCAATCAAGCAGTACCTTTTTATGGGGGGAAACAAATGATAAGTTCACCATCCGGCGTCTCAGGAGGGGGAAGCAGTACAGCACCAACACTGTTTATAGTGGGGATGGTGTGCTGCTGACCTCAACTTGGGACCCGGTGGGCAGAATACTTCGTAGACCTCCTCAATCCCACCAACATGCCTTCCACTGAGGAAGCTGAGCCTGGGGACTCTGGGTTGGGCTATCCAATCGCTGGGGACGAGGTTGTCTAGGTGGTTAAAAATCTCCTCGGTGGGTGGACGAGATCCGCCCGGAGTTCCTTAAAGCTCTGGATGTTGTAGGGTTGTGTTGGCTGACCCGACTCTCCAGTATTGCATGTACATCGGGGTCAGTTCCCCTGGATTGGCAGACTGGGGTGGTGGTCCCCCTGTTCAAAAAGGGGGACCGGAGGGTGAGCTCTAATTATAGAGGGGTCACACTCTTAAGTCTCCCTGGCAAGGTTTATTCAGGGGTCCTGGAGAGGAGGGTCCGTCGGATAGTCGAACCTCGGATTCAGGAAGAGCAGTGTGGTTTTCGTCCTGGTCGTGGAACACTGGACCAGCTCTACACCCTCAGCTGGGTCCTGGAGGGTGCGTGGGACTTCGCCCAACTGGTCTACATGTGTTTTGTGGACTTGGAGAAGGCGTTCGACCGTGTCCCTCGGGGAGCCCTGTGGAGGGTTCTCCGGGAGTATGGGGTACCGGGCCCTTTGATACAGGCTGTCAGGTCCCTGTATGACCGGAGTCAGAGTCTGGTCCGCATTGACGGCAGTAAGCCAGACTCGTTTCCGGTGAGAGTTGGACTCCGCCAGGGCTGCCCTTTGTCACCGATTCTGTTCATTACTTTTATGGACAGAATTTCTAGACACAGCCAAGGTGTTGAGGGGATCCATTTTGGTGGCCGTAGGATCGCGTCTCTGCTTTTTGCGGATGATGTGGTCCTATTGACTTCATCAAGTTGTGATCTGCAGCTCTCGCTGGAGCGGTTCGCAGCCAAGTGTGAAGCGGCCGGGATGAGAATCAGAGCCATGGTCTTGAGCCGGAAAAGGGTAGAGTCCCTTCTCCGGGTCGGGGGGGGGGGGGGGGTTGTACTGCCCCAAGTGGAGGAGTTCAAGTATCTCGGGATCTTGCTCACGAATGAGGGAAGAAGGGAGCGGGAGATCGACAGGCGGATTGGCGCAGCATTTGCCGTGAAACGGGTGCTGTACCGGTCTGTCGTGGTGAAGAGAGAGCTGAGTCAAAAAGCGAAGCTCTCGATTTACTGGTCGATCTACGTTCCCATCCTCATCTATGGTCATGAGCTTTGGGTCATGACCGAAATAACAAGATCGCGGATACAAGCGACCGAAATGGGTTTTCTCCGTAGGGTGTCTGGGCTCTCCCTTAGAGATAGGATGAGAAACTTGGTCATCCGGGGAAGACCCAGGACACGCTGGAGGGACTATGTTTCTCGGCTGGCATAGGAAAGCCTTGGGATACCCCCGGAAGAGCTGGAACAAGTGGCTGGGGAGAGGGAAGTCTGGGCCTTCCTTCTTAAGTTGCTACCCCCGCGACCCGACCCCGGACAAAGCGGAAGAAAATGGATAGATGGATGGACAAATGATAAGCAGAGATAATGGCAGTAGTGGCTCCATAAGTGAAGAGCTTCTCAAAAATGTATTTTTCTGAACACTTTGGACTGTTCTTCACCAAAAGAACAACAGAAAAACTAGGCTGTTTGTATTCTTCTGTCTTTCTCCCCTTTTCTCACATGACACAAACAAGAATCCACAGTGAAGCAGCACCTAAGCAGGATTCTTGGCGTGAACCAAATTATAACTAAATAAACATCTTTACAGTCATGTTTTATTTGTTATAATAGCTTTTCTCTGAACACTGGCAGCTCATGCCAATTCCCTTTGGGTGTGGTGAAGAAACGAAAGCACTTCACTTGACGTCACTTCTTATTTAAGAGCTGCAGAAAGCTCCCAGAATGTCAGGAAGCAAGTTCAAGTGAAATGCCATTATCAAAATTGTCAGAACCATTTTTTGTTCACTGCCAGAATATTTGCTGATGTTTGGTGATACTGACATTGTAAGGCTATGCTGAATCAAACTGCACTTAAGCTCTGAGGACTCAGGAAAACGGTCTGGAGTTGAGAAATTCTGCAGATGTACTTTGTTTTTGCTTTTTTTCCTCTGCCAATCATGTGGCCTGTGGACTTCCCTTTGTCATCCTATGCCTGGAGTCATGTCAATGGGGCTGGGAAGGCAAAGGGATGCCCAGATGTCATGGAAGCATCAGAGTTTTGCCTCCTGTTTTATCTTCAGCCTTGCGTTAAATTCAGTATAAATAATTGTGGAATTCTACAAAGATGAAGGACAATAAATCTGCTGTTTCTTTGTATGTGCACATCACAGATGAATCACTCTCAACCTTCAAGAGTACCCTTCAACTAAGCAGTGTGAAAATATAGTGCATGATCAATTTTGGTGATTTTCTTCTCATCAGATGAAGAGGAAGTGTTAGCAGTTGAAATAGGTCTAGCACTATATTTTAAATACTCTTATATTCAGTTTTTTTTCATTATTTCATAATCACTTGTGTGCCAGAGCACAACCTCATCACTGTTTTCTTTTGTTGAAGAACCTATCAAATTACCAACTTTGCTAAAAGTATTCATGCCTCTTAAACACCTACATATTTTGTCTCAAACTTGAGATGTTTTGGGGATTTTATGTGATAGAGCAACACAAAGTATGGTATAAATGTAAAGTTGAAAAAGAAGAAAATATGCTTTTCAAAACTCTAAAACAATATATATTTAAAAATATATGTTCACACGAGTCAATATTTTGTGTAAGCATATTTTGGTGTGTGATGGGGGTGCAATGGAGGTGCAATTCCAGCTGCAAGTCTCTTTGTGTCTCTTCTAGCAGATTTGCATATCCATAGAATGGAAATGTTGCCCATTCCTCACAACATAGTTCAAGCTCAGTCAGATTGGATGGAGAGTATCCAGGAATATCGTTTCTCTTTTCTTTCCACACATACTCAGTGCCATAGTACCTCTGGTTGAATGTTTATTATTGTTGTCTCCTGGGAGTTGAACTTTTTATCCAGTCTTAAATCTCTTACAAAACATCTTTTTTAATTGCTTCACTCGTCTCTCCATCAATTCTGATTGTTACTTTTTTTTTTGTCATAGGTGGTGAATATATTATAAAACAGACATTCAACACAAAAGTAAAAATCTGATTTATACTTCGTGGCAGTTCGTTACCAGAAAAAAACGCTCATCTCTTAACACCAAATTAATTATTGTTCATAAAACATAAGCTCTTTTGAAATACTGCTTACCTGCTTGGACGCAAGAAATGTACAGTTGGTAAATTTTGCAAAAGTGAAAATAAGATAAGATGTGGCACTTGGTTACCAGAAAACACACTCATCTCCTAGCAACAGATTAACAACAAATAATGTTATTGTTCAAAAAACATACGATTTCTTCTGCTCTTTTGAAATACTACTTATCTTACACTACTTACTACTTAACAAGAATTGTGCAGTTGGTGAATTTTTCAGAAAAGTGAAAATGTTTTTTTTTTTTTTTTTTTTTTTTGTCATAGCTGATGAATATATTATAAAACAGACATTCAACACAAAAGTAAAAATTTGATTTATACTTTGTGGCAGTTCGTTACCAGAAAAAAACTCTCTTCTCTTAAAACCAAATTAATAACAAGTAATATTGTTTATAAAACATTATGTCTTTTGAAATACTGCTCATCTGCTTGGACACAAGTAATTTACAGTTGGTAAATTTCGCAAAAGTGGAAATCTGATGTTTACTTCAGGGCACTTGGCTACCAGAAAAACGTGCTCGTCTCTTAGCAACGGATTAACAACAAAAATTGTTATTGTTCAAAAAACATAAGATTTCTTCTGCTCTTTTGAAATACTACTTGTCTTACACTACTTACTACTTAATAAGAATTGTGCAGTTAGTGAATTTTTCAGAAAAGTAAAAACGTATTTTTTATTTTTTTTATTGGTGGTAAATATAAAATGGACATTCAATACAAAAGTAAAAATCTGATTTATACCTCGTGGCAGTTCGTTACCAGAAAAAAAAGCTAATCTCTTAACACCAAATTAATTATTGTTTATAAGACATAAGGTCTTTTGAAATATTGCTTACCTGCTTAGACACAAGAAATTTACAGTTGGTAAATTTTGCAGAAGTAAAAATCGGATGTTTACTTCGTGGCATTTGGTTACCAGAAAACACGCTCACCTCTTAGCAACAGATTAACAACAAATATTGTTATTGTAGAATTGTGCAGTAGGAAAATTATTATTATTTTCTTTTTTGTCATTGGGGGTAAATATATTAAAGCCTACATACTTGTCTGTAGTAAGTTTTCCACCAAGCTGGCGTGTCTGTAGTTGTGACTGGAAGCTCTGCCCTCCTCTGTAGGAATTGAGCGTTCCGCCATTTCTGTAGTTCTCTACATCTCTGCTCTCCTCAGTGTTCTGTCGCTATGGTAACTAATCCTCTCTGAAAACTGTCATGGGTGAGTGAGACACAGTGGGGGAGACAAAATTTTATCTAACTGACCACGAAACTGTCAGAGTTCGTTTTGATTTTAACTTGGCTCGTTTTTTTGCTAATTACATCGCCATGGTTACTCGAAATGCCAACAGAAGTAATAGCCCGCATCCATGTTTTGATATACTGTATATTTTGTGGGGGTGCACGCAGCGGTACAATGCCTTGCTTTGCAAATGCAATGCTCTCCTATGCTTTGCTATGGCAGAGCCCAATGAGAATAAATTACAGGTAGATTCGGCAGTGATTAGGTGACTTATGAAGGCAGTTTCATACAGTAGATTTTATTTCAGGTACTATAGTAAAGGGAGATGAATAAATTCACAAACACTTTTTAGGTTTTATTAGTAAAATGTGTAAATAAAAATCAGGTATAATCTTAATTCTTTTTCAAAATTAAGATTATACCTAATCTTATCAAAATTATGTGGAATGTTGTTTTGGCCAAATAAAATCCCACTAAAATACACTGAGGTTTTTGTTTGAATTCAATCAGGACAAATATTAAGGGTTTGCAATGCAATGTGTATAAGATATTAAGACATGAAAATGCAATTTTGAATTACTTTACATGTAAAAAAAAAACCAAAATAAAAACGCATACCAATTCAGTATTTCTTCAAGCTTTGGGGGCTAAATTTTGGAAAAATTTAGTTTCTGGTTTAAAACATTGGTTTAAAAGTCTATGTGTCATACTGCAAATTACTGTGCATGTTATTTTCCCCTGACTGCTGTGTCTTGTGCAGACAAGGGTCATTTCTTGATTTGATTACCTGTGCATGGCTAGCTGTTGACTGCATGAATTTTCCTCACGCCAATTCCTCCCGCCGGATCCAAGTTTTGGCCTGAGGTGCTGTCACAAAACGAGGCACAAAGAAAAGTGAAGAGGGGAAAAGGTGCCTCAGTTAGTCGAGCATGGATTTTTGCAGACCACTTGAACTACAAGCTCTTTCTTTCTGATCATAACCGGCACACAGACATGAGATAAAATGAGTGAGGTGTTTAAATCTTTTCCTGCAGTGTTTTGTTTCTTGCCAATCCTGCTTCTAATCCTGCTACAGCTGTGTGTGATTTTCCATGAAATAGCCATTAAGATAAATGGGGTTCTCAGCACAACGACCTTTAAATACAGTATAAGAATCAGCCATCTGGAACAAACATGAGTGTTTTTGTCTGTTGATTAGCAGAAATAAAAAGAAAACTGCAAATGTTTTAGAGTTACTTCAGGTCATGATCATTTTATTTACTTTGACACTTTGTCTTTATGGGATATTTTAAAAGATAATGAACGTTGCTCAATTCCCAGTAAAGTTTTAAAAGCATAGATGGCACATGTCCAATGTCACTGGAGCCCAACGTTGAAGTTCCTGAACATTTCAGCACTACATTTGGAAACTGAGTTTGTTTTGTCTCTGCACACTTTCCATACTACCAGAAAGTGAATGAAAATACCAAAGGGACAGCTCAGACGGAGTGTAAATAAATAAACGTCTTACGACAGAAAATTTTGAAAGATTGGTGAATGGAACCAGTAAATGAGTTATGTAGCTTGATAAAACTTGTATAGACAAGCGAGCCTACATGCAGCTTAGTTGCTTTTATAAGTGTTGTGTAAAGAGCAGACACTACTTTGGACATTTATCAAGTCATAAAAATATTTGTTCAAAATGCACATAGTCCAAGTTCAGGTGCCAGAATGATCAGTGTTTTTGGTTTGGAATAAATTATACTGTCTGTCTGTGACAGACTGGCGATCTGTCCAGGGTGTACACCGCCTCTTGTCCGAAACGTTCGCTGGAGATGGGCACCAGCAGCCCTCCTGACCCCACTGGGGACAAGGGTGTACAGAAAATGGATGGAAATGGATGGATAAATTATACTTCTACGTTTTCAAATATTTATCAGTAGGTATTCTAGAAGTGGAAAAGCAACAGACCAATCAGTCACGTGATGCATTCTGCTGACTCTGTAATTGTGTCATTAATTTAAAGGGGAGTGGTCCAAATAATAGCAGTGTGAACTTTTATCATTGAGATCATTCATTCTGAGAAACATGCAGTGTTAAACTGTCGACCTGAAGTTAGCGACCAAGGCTCTCCTCGTCCCTTGGTTAGGGAAAAGTCAATCATTTGAATTTCTCTCTTAGACCGCAACCCCCTTCCTCCATTATTATTATTATTATTATTATTATTATTATTATAGTCACAGTTCTGCTTACCAAGTCACAGTTCATGCTGCTTATAGTGCATCGGAGTCAAACAGTTTTAAAGAACTGTTTTTAGAGTAAACAGCTGATTAGAAAGGACAAATTATGAAGAATTGCAAAACATGTTGGCTGCTCGGCGAATTTGATTTCAGATGTCTTAGAAAGGAGACCAAAAATATAAAGAAGAGGGGGGAAAAAAAAAGAAAAACTAATGTCAATCATGGAAGAATGGTTATAATGTATATACAATAATCAGCTTCCCTGTCAGGACTGTAACAAGTATGTGAAGCCAAGCTATTGTCATAAAGTTGGTAAGTAAGTTAGTGAAAGTTTATGTGACTTGTTCTCAAAGATGGATGTCACAAACTATTGAACAAAAAGGGTAACTTGACAAAATCCACAACAATGTACATTACAGAAAACAAAGCATAATACAATCTTGATTTCATTTTATAAAAGCTCAAGTGTAACTCAAAACCTCTTGGAAGCTGTTTAATGGTATCCACAGAGTCCAAACTCTTTTGGGCAATAGGTGAAGATGTAGAGATGGAATGAGATAAAGAGGTTTCTGTTAGCCAAATAAGACTTTGGGAGGCCTTAAGAGACATTGAGCAACATTTTGTAAACTAACCGATAAAAGCAAGTTTGTTCTGTTTGGGTTTGTGGGCCTCAGGCAGCTTGTCAGACAACCCCCAAAAACTAAAACAAGCTCAGTGGTCCAGCGCTAGAAAAGCTGGAAGTAAATGAAGCAAGCAGACTTTTTGAATACTCTGTTTTTCTTTCTGCAGATTGATCACAAATTGAAACATTTTTCTTGGATCTTTTGATTTGTAATGGAATGCTTCACCTGAAAATGCACATTTTTAAAAGCATTTGAATGCTTTATCCACTGTTTTTAAACACAAAAGTATTTAGAATAGAACTGTATCATATCTTTTGTCAGATTATACAAAATTATGAGGTACTTCACATACGAAACATAGGAAAGCATAAAATGCCTTCTATCTTTGGGACAGTTCTCTCAACACCAACAGCACAGATTTAATGATAAGTTATGGCCACTGCTCTTTAATCAAATGCATGTTTCACAGAAGCAAGGGGAAAAAAAGAGTTAGATGTCTTAGAAGATTTATAAAGTAAAGGCTGAGAATTTAATGTGCAAACTAAAAGCAGAAGACAGTCGGTGAAATAATTCATTACCTTGGGATGTTGCTACTAAAAATATAAAAAGTAAAAATGAGAAGGAGCAGAGATGCAATAAAACAAACTTCATGCATGAATGTTTTCTTATTATCACTGTTAAGTGAACAAAAATTATTTAATTTTTCTTTCATTTTTTGTTATTGTTTTTACATGATTACACAAGCTAAAACTTACTGATTTGTAGCCATTATAATAAAGCCTTTGAGAAACAACAATTCACTGCGAGGAAATCATCTCCGTGCAATTTTACCAAAATTATGCTTAATAGTGAAACCGTGGCATATTAATGTCTGATTGTGTGCATACTTGCGGGCATTTGCATGTGTGAACAGCAGTGTAACCTTCACTGGTCCTCCTTCCTGTGGCTGGACTTTCATTAATCACAGGGTAGGTAAAAAGAAGCAGATAAAGTAATTGAATCTAGAAGCCATAAGGCCCTGTGTTGTAGATTAGCCATGATATGTTGACCTTCGCTGCAGGACAGCTTTTATACAAGGTAAGCTTTTCTACATGAGAAGTCAAAAAGGTTGTAACACTCTTGCATTCAAGCACAATAAATGTCTGGATAAAATGTGGTTTTCTCAGACGTTTGCACTAATATCTGCTCTTTGTTGTGAAGTACGTCCCTTCGATGTTCAGAGTAGGTCAGAATTTTGAAATGGAAAAGGAAGGAAATGTGGTTTGTGAAATATTACAAACTAAAAAGTTCAGCTTGTATTTATATTCAGGCCAAATGAATTAATATTTTGTAGAACCACATTTGGCTGCAAAAAGTTTTGGAAGATGCTTCTTCCAGCTTCAAACATGTAATGAAATGGAAATTGTGTCTATTCTTTTTTGCACAATACCTCAAGTTCAGAAAGGTTGGATGATGAGTGTCTGAAAAACTCATTTTGAAAAATCTTCCCACTCAATTGAAAAAAGGTCAGAATTTTGACTGGGACATTCTAACAAGTGAATCTGTTTTTTCTCAGACAAAAAAATAATCGCAACATTAAAAATATTAGTTAAATAATTAGTTAAGATTGACTCACATTTTCCTGACACTTTCCTTTCCTTACCATGTCCCCATTTGTCTTCGGAAGTTACAACATTTCAGCCACAACAGATACAAGAGCTGCTTAATGGAGCACATGGCTAATAGTTGTCATGCTGACAGATTTTCCTAACTGAGTAATGGTTCTCTGCAACTCTTCTAGAGAAACAATGAACCTTTCTAGCTATGTCTTTGATTGATAGTTTCTTTGCCTGGCTCTAGTGTGTGGTTTGACAGTCATGTCTTGGTAAGTTTTGGCTTGTGCCGTTGATTGAACAGTGCTCTATGAGATGTTAAAAGTGTGAAATATTGATATCTAATCTAGCACTGCTTTGAACCTCTCTGCACCTGCATCCCTGGCCTCCCTGATGTGTTCCTGGGTCTTCATGTTGCTGTTTGTTCACTAATATTCTCTAAAAACCTCTTAGGTCCGCACAGAAAATCTGTACTGTTTACAGATGTAATGTGGAAGGTGGCTGGAATGGATTTTTATTAGAGTTTTAGAGTAAAGATCAAAATTATAATGAATGAAATAAATTAAACACATTTTTTCATCCAGTTATGCACTACTGTGTACCTTTTTACAAGGTTATTATTCAAATGTTTAAATGTTAACTAAAATTTAGCTCAGGTTTTTATTTTTAATAAATATTAGTTTATCACAGTAACAGTGCCGCACCCCTCAAGTGTGTTATTTATCTGACTGCTTGGTGCAGATCAGCATATAAAACATTTGAAAACTATTGTGTGCAACAACTGAGGTAGGAGGGGTGGGGGGCAAGATATGTTCGTGCAGGGGAAAAAAAACCCGTCAAAATGATTAACCTGAACAGCCTGAGTGTTCAACCCTGTGGCAGAGAGATAACGGAGTCAGGAGTTGGTCGGATGTAAGACTTGCTCCAGGTATGGTTCCAGGTTGAGGATGTGCATCGGTGACAACATTTCATGAAGCGTGGAAAGAATTTCAGTTCATGGCCAGTGGTGTGGAAAGTGGTTCCAAAAAATTAACCTTTTTTTCTTTGATTGAAGATACTTAGCATATACTGAACGGCTTTTATATTGTAAAGACCAGTTTTATTTGCACCTCTATTATTTACACCAATGTTTTGTAGCAAGACAGCAGACTAAAAAAAAAGGTAAAATTATGAAATTGATGCTTATAAAAGTACTAGTGCCTTTAGACCTTAATTTTGATTTTTAATATTACAACCACATGTTTATTAGGATCATATGTGATGAAGGTTGTGCATATTTGTGAACTGGAAGTAAATTTACTCATAGTGTTTTCATATAATTTACAAAGCAAATCTGACAACTGTGCAAGAGAGTTTTATTTAATCTTTGATCTGATACACCTAATTAAAATCTCAATTCAATATATTTTATTGAATTTTGCATGTAGTTTTTATCTAAAGAATCCATTGTTTGAGGGTTTATTTAGCTGTTTTGTGAAGAACTCAGATATATGATGTATTATCTCATAGAGGAATGTTAGGTTTATTGTGTGAAAGTAGAAATAGTACATCTGCAACAGGACAAGTTATCTGTCTAAACTGACAGGGTGGGTAAGAATAGCATTACCTGTAAAGGGACCAAGGTAACTCTGGAAAAGCTGCACAGATCCACAGGTCAGGAAGGAGAATGTATAAACATAAAAACTTTTTGTAGTACACTTTAATCTTGCCTTCTTTGAGTAATAAGAAAATCACTGTTGAGAAATAGCCATTAAAAGTCTTCTTTGGTCCTGTAGGCAACTCGGCAAACATTTAATTTAATTTTATCCAGTCAACTTGTGAGAGAATATCACTACACATGTCCATGCGACATCATCACAGTGAGCAGAATTTGCAAGAAGGTACTTCCAAAAGCAGCTGACCCAAACACAACTAAAATGGATCAAACCTGACAGCGTGTACGTCTCGAGAACACTAATGCATCTACACCTTCTCTGTTTTTTCCTTTTTGCGGGCAAATATTCATTCATGAAGGTCAGGGAGCATTTGCGCTTTGGCTGGTGCATTTGCACTTACATTAAGTTCTTTTCATATGTGAAAGCTATCTGATTGATCCAAAATGCGTGAAAAATGAGGGCAAACATCTTGATTCACTTGAAGCTTTTTACTACTTTTGGAGCCCTTTACCTACTGTGAACTGTGTGTGAGTGTGGGTTTTTCGACCACACTTTAAATACACACGTATGGCTTAGAAGTTCAATTAAAATGGATCGTAGCTGGAAATCCAAGCATACTTGAAGATATGCTTTGGCTTTATGGTTTACAGTCACTGTTAGGTGCTTTTATCTTTTTGTCCAGAACATTGCACAACATAAACCAAGTTAAAAGATTAAATAGGTTATTCATTGCTTACATTAGATGGAGAGAACTTATCAGAAATTAATATGTACTATGGACATTGTGTTGTCCAGAATTATGAAAACAGAACACCAAGAATAAACTCAAACATCAAAAATCAAGTTAATAAAACATGCTATTGCAATGACTACACAAGCTTGTTATATATATTAGCAGATTTAAAACATGTTGTACTCTGGTGTGAACATAAAATAACTGTGTGTGTGTGTGTAGAGGGGCGGGAGGGTATTGCCTTTTCTCTGGTCTTGTTTTCTATAGAGCAAGCATGCTGGGATGAAGGATGTAAAACTGACTGTGTCAGACACCGTCAAGAGGGAGCATGTTTACTTTACCATCATACCACCATCTTGTTTCATTTCTTTCTGCTCTCAAAGATTCTCCGGCCATCTGGGGATGAAACTATAAAGTGCTTTTAAAAATATATGAGCACCCTAAGTGGAGCGGCTGTGGGAAGAGTAGTCATCTTGCAATCAGAAAGTTTATGGATCGGTTCCAGAAGTTTTTGGTTTTTGGTGACTGCAGAGGTTTAGGTACCACCTCTGTACCTACGCGTCTCTGAATTGTGATGTTCATTCCAGAGACAGTTTTTCTTTTTTTTTTTTTTTGACAAATCCTGACATAAACAGGGGTAGCCTGGCTCAGTCCAAAATAAAATTACACATTTTGAACTATCTCATGTGGAAGAAGGTAATGTTAGGAAAGCTTTTCTTCCTATGTTATTTGTAACAGAGGGCATTATGCAGTAGGATGACTGGATGTTTATGGCAACACTTTGCCATGCTGCTGAGAAATTACAAACGCAACCAAAACACTTCATATATTTCTATTTCCAATGCCATTAAACAAGCAAAAACACAAAAGCTACAACAAGGTCTACAAACTGTATCCATGATTATTTTTACACAATTTATTTGACACAAAACAAGATACTGTTAGACAAAATGTGCACTTGGAAAAAGATAGATTTTTTTTTTAGGTTACTTCATCAGACATTCAAATGGTGAAAACCTCTTGACTCACACCAATATCTCTGTTTTGTTAGATTTCTTTGGTAAAATTCCTCATCACCATCATAGCGTACAGTCTGTTGGGCTGTTAATATATCTGGGAAATAATATTTCTGAATGCTAAATTTATTGTTGGCAGTCATGGACTGCTGTGTTTAGGCAATCTGTATTCATTGCCACCATGGGAGATGCTAATCATCCACAGAAGCACTTGGCCATAAATTCTGAACACTTTACAAAGAAGCCTTATATATCTGGGGATTGCTTTTGAGAGTGAGACATAAAGAAAGATGAGACCTTCTGTTATCAGATGCAAAACAATAACACCTTGAACAATAATGAGTCAACACAACAACAAAAAGCCGTTGGTAGCTTCATACCATAACTAGATTAGTTGTTTTACAATTACGCACCTTAGCCATTCTAGAGGAAATAGGGAGATGTTGGGTGAGATGATGAGACATGGCTGTTTGAAATGTTTTATCTCTTTATCCTCTAGGCCATTCATTTGCTGCTTATCTTCTGTTTGAAAACACATTGGTATTTAGTTTCAGTTGGCCTGAGGGAGACCTCAGGCCAACAAAACACATAAAATACCCCTAAACTAATTTTTTTTAATCTTGTCAAGCCTAAAAAAACATATCTCAACCCTCTTAATAATCACATAAACAAGAAATATTTTGAAATAAACAAATTGACAGCTCTTCCTACAAACCAATCTGACCAAATATTCAGTTCACAGGAACTTTACAATAGATGTCCATCCCTTTACAACAAACAATTGTTGCCATGGGGCCAAATGGTCCAGCAGTGCATTCCTTTGTGTCTGCTGCTGATTGATGATTGGCTTGAATATCTTTGTGTCACAACCAATTACTAAGTAGGAGGATCCTAGTGCAGAACATCGTATATGTCACTTCACACAAAACATCCTTATCTGGGACGTAACACTTCATCGTTGCATATTTATTAGTCTGTAAATGTGGGAGAGTTACTGTAAAAACAAATAATTAATTCAATGTCAAAGGGTTTTGTTGGTTGTGAGATAGTGAATGTCAATACTGCATAAACAAATAGAGCTTTTAGTAGTAATTCTGTGTTAAAAGGTTTCTTTATCTTCAGCAAGGAAAATTTCAATCTTGGGAGGGGCTGATGTGGAAAAATTACAATAAGGTCACACCTGCTAGTTTTATTGCTATATGTTGATTCTAAGTTCTGTATAGTCCCACCAAGATAAAGCTATTTGGATTACATGTACAACATTGGATGTTGTTTTTCCTAGCTGCATGGTATCCAGTTGTTTCCCATGCTTTGGATCCCTTATCCCTTTTATATAAAACTCATGTGTTGTCTCTGCCTGGCAGAGCTTTTCATCCAGACTTGCTCCATTATTGATTGTCCTGTGAGCTCTCTGAGTTGTGCACAATTCATGAATAAACCTGATTGAGTGATTTTACCTGAACAGTGTTTGGAAATAGTTTTTTTTCCCCACGACAGGGCCAAGGTAGAATATCCAACCAAATCTTTTCTACAAAACAAATCTGACAACTGGTATCAGTTTCTCACTGTTGTGAGTGAAATCCAACCAGATAAGTAAAGCTTTATGGGCAGAGACGATCAGTATATGATCCTTTTTTACCGCAGTAATATCTAATGGCAACCTGTGTCTCCCCATGTAAGGCAAGAATTTAACTTGAAGAAAATTTAGTTTCACAATCTATGACCTTTTCAGAAATCAGTCATTTACAAGCCAACCAGAAAAAAACTCTTGTGCTGAACTCTTTGTGCTTTCCAGATCTGAACTCTTGTGCTTTCCAGATCTGAGAACTTACTATAATTGGTTTGTTTTTCTTTCAATCAATCAAACTTGCTTTTGACTCCAATGCCTCAAGAGTGTCTTTGAAAATATTGCTAAGCACAAACAGTTTTGACTTAGAGCAAGATTTAATTCGTAACCAGTTTGTTTTTTACTCTGAATTATTTCCTGAGGATGTTAAGTTATAAAGCAAATGAGATTTGGAAAACAGTTTCATGCTTTTTTTTTAGAGCAGAACAATGCTTGAGAGATGAGCAGCTGGCATTCGGTGAATCAGGTTCAGTCAAGTTTGAGAAGTGTGGCAATATGGCTCACAAAAACACAATCATTCGCTATTCTGTGTTTTTCTGATATTATTTAATGGAAATGTCTAATGTGCTACATAGATAATTAAATTATGAAGCTTGAGGTTATTAATTAAAAGGTGGCTTCAACTGACAGTATTTCAGAAGCTTTAAATTTAGTGTTTTTCAGTATTTGTATGACTGCAAATTTGCTCATGTCTGCGTGTGTGGGGGTGCTTGTGCGTGTGTGGGTGGGTGTGCGTGTGTGTGTGTGTGTTCGGGTGCACACAGGCAGAGTCTCCTTTTCCCAATTAGCCATGACACAGCTGTGCTTTCTCCTCCTCATCTGCTCCTCAGTGGGTTTCAGTTGAACAAAAATCCACTTTAGTTACTACAACATTGCCTCCAAAGCTCCAAAGTCATCAATATCAATATCAATGTTTGATCTCGCACAGCTGCAACCTCACATGCAAACACGTATGCAGGAAAGAACAGGAAAAGCAGACATCCAAAGGAAATGGAAAATCGATTTTTTGGAAAACGCAAGTCACCACTTTGCCTCTCTTTCACATTCTGCCCTGTTGATGTACGGCTGTGTGATGTGGCATGGCACAGTGACGCGGTACCTCTTTGAAGTAGGCAAGACCCCTAAAATATTCTCCTTATGTAACTGTCCCTGTTGCAAGGCCACACAAAGCTGTGTGAGGCTCTGCACATTCGTGGGTGCAATCCCGAAAAGGAGCGCTTGCATGCCCTAGTGTGTGCATACAGTAGGCATGAATTTGTGCGCTGGTGCTGCCTCTCTTCTGTGAATTATGCAGACGAGGACGAGAGTGCATAAAGGAAAGATGAGGCAGTTACATGGCTTTTGAATTAGAAGAGACAAACCAGCAACATAAAACACAAGCACATGTGAAGCAGAAAGGGGTAGAGTGGAGTCAAATGTGGATGGATGTGGAGGGGAAAATTTTATAAGAAAATGGAAGGAGCAAGATGTTGGGGATATGGCCTGAAGAAGTGAACCCACTGAGTCCCTTGAAGGGAGTGACAGAAATACACCTAATTGTTTGCATGCCTTTTGGGACTTTCACTGGGGTAATGACAATTCAACTACAGACAGGAGGTTAAAGTTAGGAACAGCTTTCAGCAAAACCCTTTATATCTAAATTTTAAATGTTTTTAATGCACTAAGTTTTAATTTAACTCATGAATTGATTATTTTCTGTGCCCTTGAAACATTATTTTCAGCTATGTAAAGCTTTGACGTGTACTTACGGATTCAAGCCTGTTTTAATTTATCTTAAAAAAGTATTATTTGAGATGTTCCAATGAAACATTTCTAGCCTTCTGAGCGGATATTATATCGTACATTCAGAGGTGGTTAAACAGAGATCAGGAAAGTTATGATTCACTTTATACAGTATATGCATATTTGGGGAGGTATTTGCTCCAAAACACGTGATGAGTTTTAATGTTGTAGTTAAAACTCATCAGAGGAAAGTGAAGGAGAATAAATAATGAGTGATCTCACACAGCATAGTAAGATCCTACTGCTGCCAGGACCTGTCAGCTTTCAGCACACCTTTATGACACTGCACCACCTCATTAAGTAAGTAAGGATGTAAACCAAGTTACAGCTCGTGTTATGGTTATGTGCTGGAAATGACAAAAAAAACAACAGGGTTTATAGAATGCTTTTAGCTGGGAGACATTCAGGTAACAACTCTGCTGCTTGAGGGAAGTCGTGTTATTTCAGTGGATGGCCCTTCACTGTCTCAGGATGGAATGTGTTCAGACTGCTAAACTAATGCAGAAGAAAAAATGGTTCCAAAGGGGATCTGAGTTCTCTCAGTTCACAGCTGCATTTAGTGCTTTCCAACATGATCCAACTGGACACTTGGACATTACACTCGGACTGTTCACACTTGGACAATAGTTCCAAGTGTGACCAGTGTCTGTGAGTATTTTCTATTAAAAATATTGCTAATACAACAAAAATGTGTATTATTGTTATTACATATATGACTCTTTATGGAAGAATACGACAAAGTGTTTCTGAAAAACTTTCTACTATAATGAGAAAGTGTTTTGATAGAATAAATGATTGTTTTTTTAATCGTGTTGCTCATAAATTATTAGGTTTTTCTAAAACTTGGTTCAGTCTGGCAGAAGTAGTGACATCTTTCTATTTTTATCTTCGTATTCCCCCATATGCGTTTCTGTCTGTTCTTCCTTTCCTAAAATTACTCCTCACCTCTCGCCTCTCCTGTGCAGGGATCGGCCAGGGCGTACCAGTGGTGGCTCTTATCGTGGAGGGAGGCCCTAATGTGATCTCCATTGTGCTGGAGTACCTCAGGGACACTCCGCCAGTCCCTGTGGTGGTGTGTGATGGCAGCGGGAGAGCCTCAGACATCTTGGCCTTTGGACACAAATACTCAGAGGAGGGAGGGTATGCACTCACATTTGCACATATTACAGTAATATAAGAACAAATAGTTAGAAATTCACCTACCACAGCTACAACAGCTTCCTATATTTAGTTTGTTTAACATCTCACCTTGGACCCGAGAGTCCCAGTCAACCTTGGTTTTATTTAGCAACAATTAAATTTAATATTCTTGTTTTCCTCAAGCTATCGATTTGACTTTGTTCTTTCACATTTTTCCTCTTCTCCTACTCCTTCCTCTCTTTACAGCATAATTAATGAGTCTCTTAGAGACCAGCTGCTGGTGACCATCCAGAAGACCTTCACATACAGCCGCACACAGGCCCAACATCTGTTCATCATCCTCATGGAGTGCATGAAGAAAAAGGAACTGGTTAGTCATTTTCCTTTCCACTTGGGCTCTTTATATGTGGCTACATGCAAAACCCAACTCATTACAGACACAATTACAGCACCTCAGCATATACATATTCATGCCTGCAGATGCAGTTAAACCAGTTAAACGGGCTGTGCTTAAATGGAATAATAAAACACAAAGTCTGACACACATCAGGCCATCACGCACATCATTAACCTGCAAACGGCATCGTCCCTGATCACCTAGACACCGTAGTGTTTGCTGGATAAATGTAGCATCGCGTGACAAAGTAAGCCGCACAAATTAAGCTTTCTTATCGTAAAACTTGGATTATAACAGATATTACTTTGTCCTTTAAGTATGTTAAGCAGATGCAAATGCATTCAGATGACATTTGAGACAAGCTGCCCTGTACCTTGTATCCCTTTGGCACTGTTTACCTCAAAACACAGGTCATGTTATACACTGTGTGTGGTCATGTCGCTCATCTACTTACGATATATATTATACCAGGTGCAGGCAACTCAGATCCAAACAGGGTTGGTGTCTGGCATGTTTTAGATTGTACTATGGTCAGCTTTTGTTTTAATTCAATGAGAAAAAGAAAAACACAATAAAACTTCATCAACTTTAAATGAATACTTCTAAAAACGTTATGCTTAGAAGCTGCAAACTTTTAAGTTTGCAAAAGAAAACATTTATTTTGTTGATTCATAAGATATTTGATGTGATCTCCTTTTGTTTCCATGTTTAAGTGGTGTTGTTGGGGTTTCATTATGTTGATCACAAGAAATCGTAAGAAGAAACATGTTTGGCCTTCCTGTGATATGGATGAAGTCCTTCATTCCTTTCACTGCTCACATGAGCAACTCTCCACCAAAAGAGTTCAGAATCAACATTATCTCCTGTAAAGCACCTGAAACATAATTGTGTTTTGTGTTTGGGTGCTACTGCTGAACCAGCACACTGCGGTACTGTATATTTTTCTAACACACCCACATGCACCATTGTTCTTGCACAGATAATAACGTGATGTTTTTCTTATGGTACATAAAATGCCTGCAGCATTTACTGTGTCTTCACTCTGCAGCAATATCAGCCTATTTGCTGCTTTTTTGCCTTTGCAGGTTTAAGCCAAGTCTTTGGAAAAAGAGGAAATATCTGCTAGCTCAGGGACTTCCCGAATGATTTTGTCATTTTCCTGTTAATAAATTGCAAATACACATACCTTAGCATTTTCTTAAAATCTAACTTTTTGCAAAATTGCATAGCAGGAGTCCTGTAGAGCCACTAAAACCACAAGGCATGCATTTAAAAAGGCATTAAAGTAATAACCTTCACTGTTATTCATTTTAAGTCATCATTTCCCTTTTGTGCTTCTACTTTTAGAATAGTACTATCCTACAAGGTCAGAGACAAGGCATATGAAATAGGCACACATACGTTTTCACAGACAGTCTTTCCTGTGTTGCCCTGAATTGGTCATAGCTGTGCAGCATGTAAATGGACTGATTTCACCCTCTGTGGGATTCCAACAAGTGACTGATGCTCACACTGACAGAGCCTCTGAACGACATGTACAAGAGCAGCAGAACAGTAGAGCGTGAATCATTCGCCAGTCACAGCTGTGAAGTTCAGATAGTCCGATACTGCCTGTCTCTGAACTAACAAGAGTGTTACCACTATCATATTGAAAATGAGCACTAAATGTCAGGTAGCAACAAAAACAGCTACAGTGCAAACTAATATTGAAAAAGAAAACGCATGTGTGTGTTTTATTGGCGTGCGAAAAGTCAGCAGACAGTATTGCAAAGAGTTGGATACTTTATCTTGTGAAAAATGTGCTTTGAATTAGTAGTTTAACTATTTAAAAAGTATATACACCACAAACTTTTCTCAGTTTGTCTCATTAGAACCTCAAACTTCATCTTATTGTAATTTTATTAGAATTTTGTGTGATGGTCCGATACAAAAGGACCGACAAAGCAGCATAGGCTACACCTGTAAAGTTCCAGGAAAATGATAAATGGCTTTTCAGATATTTTTCAAGTGAATGTCTATTTCTCTTTCACCCCTAAATAAAATCCCACGCTGCCAAATGCCTTTAGAGGTCTGGCTTTTAGTTGATGTTTGAATCAGTTTGTTATCTTGCATAATTCACCATGTATTTTAACTTTAGCAACTTTTATATTATCTATTTATAGTTTATTAATTAGTCGCTCTTTAAGTTATCAATGATCAAAGCAAGTACTGCCACGTGTTTTGATATTTTTGTTAATTTTTGTTACATTTTATCATTTATCAATAATATTAAATATGCACGATATTTGCTTGAGTGTTTTTGGTCAATTTTATTACATTATTTTAAGTTTTTTTATAAAATCTAAATATATGACCCATGTTTCCTCGCTAATCTACCATTCCACATCTCCTCTTCCTCTATAATTAATGAATTTTTCACTTTTTATTGTTGATTGTGATAATTTTGTTTTATTTGTCTATTTATTTGATTTACTCATTTTGATTATCTCATTGTGTGTCTAGTAGTTAAAGGTCTGCTCTTCTGTTTATAAAACTCCATAAAGCAGTTCTAGTTACATTTGACTATGTAAAAGGTCCTCTATAAAGTTTAATTGATTTACGGTTTCAATCTAACAAAACGATTAGCTGTTTTCTGAAGGCGTCAGAGGACATTCTTAGTGAGCGGCATTGTGAAGACCAAAGAACACTTGTGAAGGGTTCAGGCATCACATGGTGGAAAAGTTAAAAGCAGAATTAGGTACAACGTCTCCAACCTAGAACATGTCATGGACATGAGTTCAATCTATCATCTGGAATGAAAAGAGTTCATGTGGGAAAATCCATCTGTAGAACAATTACTAGTTTAGAACAGCAGATTTCTGTTTGTTGTGCTTGTTATGAAAGCCATTGTCAAAGTCATGTAGAGGATACAGCAGATATGTAGACAAGAGTGTCCTAGTTGGAGGTTGTATATGTACTACATTTCAAAATATATCATGTTTTCACCTGATATATTTGAAAACAGCTTTGTCCTTTTTATCTGTTAGATTTTTAAAATTTCAGGCTATTCATTTTTTTGTAAAACATAGGCACAAATTCCATTCATCCATCTGTCCGCCCGTCCGTCCATCCATCCATTGTCATCCACTTATCTGAGGTTGGGTCAGGGAGACAAAGGGTCAAGCAGGTAACCCTAGACATCCCTCTCTCCAGCAACAACCTCCAGTTCGGTTTGAGGATCCCAAGGGGCTCCGAGGGAAGACAGGATGTATTGTCCCCTCCAGCGAATTTGCTTCAAATTGCTCTTTGCAGCTCCAGATATTCATTATTACTTGCACAACCAATAAGGTTTTAATTTGGCAGATTTCCAGTAGCAAATAAATACATTGTTACATTGTTTAAGAAGTGACATGGGAAAATAACTACACATCCTATCAGTGATGAGAAAAACCTCCACAGGAAATGTAATTGTGAAACGCTTTCCTTTTTTTCTATTTTGATGATTGCTAAAGAAAAATTATGTTTCTGCATAGGCACATTTCATTTCCATCCTCATTGCAAAAGGTAGAATAAACAGGACTGTAAGACTGGGCTCCTTTTAGCATTACCAGTCAACTGCTGCTGCCAAAAATGTAGGAAGCCAATTTTTTTGTCCAATTATTGGACTATTGACGCCTCTTTTCACCCGCTCCCCTGCCTATGAGTGGTGGGGGGTGGAGAGTACAAGATGGCCATGTTGGCATCTCAGAGTGCGCTATAAATAATTTAACATAGAATCATCCTTATATGTTTAATTTGGATTAAATATTGAAGAGAACTCTCCAGCCCACGGTGTTCCTCAACCTTCCTGACAAGAGAAACTAGGAAGGAGTTCGAGGAACATTAAGGAAAGTAGGAGTGATTTAAATGGACTGCGAGCTGGGGGAGGGAGAAGAAGTGAAAAAAAAAGAGCTACAGTGCAGAGATAAAGACACAAACAGAGATGCAAGGAGAGAACAGTTCATTATTGGCAGGGGAGCATCCCTCTGTTTACTGTGCAGTAGAAAAAATCTTGACAGTTTAGCGTTTTCCCCATAACAAATAGACAAGTAGTTTTGAATGTTTTACACTTATGTTCTCAACATGAATGCAGTGCCAGAGATTTGTGGGAGTTGACCTTCTTCAAGTATTGTCCACGAAAGGATTTGGAGAGCTCAGTGTTCTGGAAAAGTGTTCTTGCTCATGTAGTGTTGGCCATTAGTTGTCTGTGAATGTGTGGCAAGATCAGTAGGCTCTTTGGCTATCAAATGAAGATAAATGTTTTATAATGAGCTTGATCCACTGACGTGTGAAGTTCAATCTGTGCAGCATGTTTAAAGTTTGTACATTACCAATGCTGAAGATGCAGAAATCTTCCTTCAAAGCTGCGCCACAACGAGAAGGATTGCACCGTTCTTTCCAGTCCAAAGTCAAAGCTTCATCCTTCTTTTACCTCTTTTGCATAAAACAAACCTCCTTTTTTCTTCTTCTCACTTCATCTTCCACATCCTATTGAACATTTTCAATAACTGTATCTCTCTATGTTTGTTTTTAACTGAAATTACAGTGTGGACGTGAAAAGCATGCAGGTTCAACACAAAAGCAACCTTTTCTTGTCCACCACATCTGTAAACCTGCTTGTTTGCAATAACTGCTATTCAACACCTGTGTCTTGGACGAAACGGAGAACAACAAAAAGAAAATCTGTCTGTTTACATTTTGCGCCCCTTCATTGGCGAGTCTCTGGGGGACTGTCGAGATTAAAGCAGCTCAATTGCAATGTCACAGAGGATATGCTGCACTTCCCCTGTGATAACAGGTAGACCGTACCCGAAGAGTCACCTTGAGGGTGTAATTACATAAACTGAACAGTGACGACGAAGACAGAAAAAAGGCAAAGGACTGGATGGTCCAATAGTAAGGTTGCGTGGGAGGAGCTGTGAGATGAGTGTCTGCAACAGATGGTTGGAGGAATAAAAGGGAATAGAGGTGTCTGTTTAGAGGCATATATGGGAGCTAAAAATAGACCCAAATTTGAACATCTTCTGTAATTATTGTTCTTCTACTGCACAATATTAAATTCTAGTCCTGAAGGCAACCAATAATACCCTGCCAGTGTGCGTGTGTGTTTTAGGAAACGTGTGTAGGGAAACTCCCTATCATAAAAACAACAGGGAACAATGGGCAAATAGCCGGAACAGAAATCTTTATTAATGAAAACTTATTGAAGAACAAAAATCCCCTTAAAATTAAGAGTAAGCTAGCAACCACATCCCCCTGAAACTGTCTTTTTTTGTTCCCCTGATCTCAAAAGAATATTACAAAGATATATGCACATGGTTTAACCTTTAAAAGTCACTATGTGTCAGGACAGATAAAACAGACACAAAGTGGCATTCTAATGAGGATTTTATGCTCATCCTTGTTGACCTCACGACGTCAAACACCAAAAACAAGGATGCCGCCTCTGTCAGGGGTGGGAGGTGTTCTGTGCAAATCCTAGGTTTTAAAATATCAAATTTATATTCAGTTTTTTCGTTTTACTTTGAAAGGAAGTCTGGTGACAAAACCACAGTACAGATGGACAGCCAATAAAGAGTGGGTGGACTCTGTCACTTTGCTTGATCCTCCACATCCCTATTTTTCTAACTTCTTGCATTCAGTTAAAGTGATGCTCAAGAAGCAGAAAAAGCAGAAGGGTTTACTCACTAAGACTATTTCTTTTGCAGTGGTGATTCTACATAAGCACACCTGAATATCCCCCAATGTCACCATTCACTGTAAAATGTTAACCGTACACTTCAAAGTAACACCTAACAGTAACACCTATGACTGGGGTGTCCAAAGTTGGTCCTCAATGGCCTCTGTCCTGCATGTTTTTGTTCTCTCCCTGGTGGTAGTAACAACCTCCTCAGCATTTCAGTGTTTTTGCAGAGGCCTGCTAAAGATCCATCATTTGAGCCAGGTGGGTTGACCCAGGGAGAAGAAGTAAAACATGCAGTAAAACATGACCTACGAGTTCAACTTGTGTTGTTAAAGTTGTATATTTTTTTCTGAAGTGGCATCTACTGTTTCAAATGAGAACTGCAATGAGCATGGTGCATCTGAATCATCCCACAGGGGGCAAATGCTTTTTCACCCTTGTGTATGTACCGCAAAAGTTACATAAACATTCCTAAAAATGCTAAGGCTTATACCCTACTGGTCAAACCACACATGCTTAATCTGGACTCTTCTCATGAACATGTTGCCACTTGTTCACACCCAAAGATTTATTTTTTTGTATCAATGTCTATAGTGTAAAAAGAGAACTGCAGTGTGTTGTGAAACTAAAGCAGCAGCATAGAAGGCAACACCATTCACATGAACACTGAAACTGACTGGGAAGACCTATGCTTAAATATGTCAGACTAATCTCTGCTGAACTTCAAGCAAAGAGATGCTGTATTGTGTGTATAGACACACACATGCATATGAAAACTCACTCATATTCTACCACCTGGGTTTTATGGTGCCAAAATGTCACTATTCCTTCAGAAAACAAAGCAACATCCCTTCAGCATACACATGGCATACAAATGATAAATGAGACGACTGCTGCTTCGTGTGTACAGACTTAACCCACAACACTGCAGCATCTCCCAAAGGGAAGGAACCATCGCAGACGCAGAGCCTGCAGATTCCTGAAGCTCCACAAAATGAAGCTATTCAGGAAAGGGGGCGGGGCCGGGGGCTGCAGGCATGGAGGTGGGAGGAGATGGATGGATGTAGGGATTAGAGGAATAGCTCATTAGGTATTCAGAACACACATATTCTTCCATACAAAGCTTCCCCAAGGTGCCTTTCACACATTCATATATAGGATCATGTGCCCACACATGCATGCGTGCGCCTGCATGTGTGTTGCAGCTCAGCACTGTAACAAACAACTGTGACTTCAAAAGCCCTGAAAAACTGGGGAATTCCTCAGCTTCCCCTCGCAGGTGACTTCACAGCATCAGTGGATCATCCAGCTAAGTGAAGCTTTCGAGTACATGATGAGGAAAATATTTTTTTTTCCAAAAATCCCTGAAACAGCACACACACAAGCACGCACACACACCAAATAAAGAAGAATGGTTTATGGTGCCGGACAGAAGCAGGAGTTCCCATTCATTTGATACCCAATTTTTTTCACGCTTTTCTTTCAGCTTCTTAGATTCCTTCATCTCAAATCCCCTCATGCCCTCCTCTCATCGAATCGACTGGATTTCAGCTTTGTGATGTCTTTTTGCCGTGGAGACTGGAGACAGTACAAGAGACCGGTGTTTTGTGCAGTACACCCAATCAATTCTCTTCTCTCTTCTTTCCTCTTCTCTCCATCAGAAGCAGTGTTTTTAGTGAAAGAGTTTAATACAGCAAAGGAAAGCACTCCACTGGCTTCCTTATTGTGATTGAATTTTCTTTGTGCTGTAAGCCTTCATGCACTTGCCAAAGCAACAATAGGATGGTTCAAGAGGAAAGACACTTATTGGCACTTCTGCTGGTGTGGAAAACAGACATTTACTTGTATTCATTCCTGTCTGTCTTTCTCATTTTCTCTCAGATAACAGTTTTCCGGATGGGCTCTGAGGGTCATCAGGACATTGACCTTGCCATCCTCACTGCATTGCTCAAAGGTAGGTCAGGGCATGTAAGTGTGTGTGCTGGAGCTTGAGTGTCTTCAATTACACTATGTCCCCCAATCACTGTAGATATTTGGAGGTTTTTGAGCAATAAATTTTTCATCCTAGCAATTTTTTTTCTTTTTCAGAAGCGTTCTAATTGCACTCCAGATTTATGAAGAGGCATTTTCTCAAAAGCCTTTTATTCCCAAGGTGGAGCTTTATTTGGAAAGAAAGCTTCTGGCCTTCTCAGGATGTGGTTAAAGTCAAAAATTCATTTGATATAAAAGCTTAAACACCCTTGGTAAAATGCCAAGATTTTGAGATGTGAAAATGAAACCAACATAAATAGTCTTTGAACCCTTTTACACCTGTAACCTGTTAAATTGAACTGTGAAACAAGCAAATTTGTTATTGGAAGAGATGTCAAAACATTTAAAATGCATCTTTTTAGTGCAGGTAATGGGATTTGTGTTGATAATGATGGCATGCAATCCAAAGTGGTGTGACCACATACTATTTACTTTAATGGAATTGGATTGTTGCACTACCAATAGATATACCAAAACTGTAAATTTAAAGTACAAAAAAACGCTTTCTGACATACTGTGACCCTCGCGTAACTGTGACCTGTTCATGCTAAGATTTTTAAAAAAATGTTTAGAAAAAATGGACTGTAATTGAAAATTTGTTGTGGTATATTTATAAAAAACTAAAACACTTTTGAGCAACAAAACCAAGGATGCCAACAAGAATAAAATCTACACATAACGAGAAGCAATCACAAAACTGGACCAAAGAGAGGGTGAGGTTAAAAAACTGAAAATATACAGAGGGAGCGATTAAATAGAGACCAGATGTGATCACTGACTTAAAAAAAAGTCCTGGCTTAATGTGGAAAGCAAAGGACAATATAAAAAAAACTGTCCAGAAAAAATTAACATAACTCACAGACTGGAACACCTCATGTATGTGGAATAAAAGTAAGCATCTTATGATGTATCTACTGATGTGCAGCATCTTCAGCTTTAGGAGTCTTTTAGCAACCAGAATGGAGGGAAGCTAGTAGTGAATTAAATTTTCTATGGTTTTAGTGTGAGATAAAAAAAATAATGACTCCTGTAAAATCATCAGTTATTGTGATATTAGCTGGTCATTGAGATAAATGATTATGGGAAGACATGGCCGCAAGTTGCAAAAGTCTCTTCTGAAGAATGCATTCGTTTTCTGTTTTTGTTTGAAAATTACATTTTTGCGGTCTGGAGATACTTTGGAAGAAATCCAAAAAGGATCACCTCAGAGCAAGACCACTATTACTGATGGGCTCACTGTTTCCCCTTCATGACTTTACACCATTATCTCCTGCAGCAGAACACACACATAATGCCCCCATCCCTGTATGACACAGTAGGGATAGTGTTCTTGGAGTTCCACTGTTTCCTCCAAAGGTAATGATGAGCATATGGCTAAACACTTTAATTTTAGTTGAGTCAGACCACAGGATGTGCAACAGAGACCTTTCTGTGATCTAGCTTTTTATGTTTTCTTTCCAAACATCTGGGAATTGTATGTAAGAGTTAAACAGACTTGTGAAGGTCCACATTTATCTTCCTGATGTCTTGACTGATATCTTTTTATTTTCCCACAATTCCATTCAAGAAAGCATATTTTGCTTTTAAATATATTCACATGTTTGCCTTTAGTTATCTTCACTTTTGTAAGTTAAGCTGTCAGAAGTCTTTATAAAAGCCATGATGTTTTCATTTGAGCTTTTTTTTAACTTGTTGAGAGGCATACTAATATAGTATATTTACATATATCTCTATTTGAAGGAAACAATAAAAATATCTCTGAAATTATTCTGAAATTTTGAAAACAAAAATACTGTAATCCTAATTTACCACAGACAGGAATAATCAGAGTGACTATTGAAGTCCACTCACAGTAGAAAATCATCTTGGACTGGTTGCATAGAAATGTATGAGAAAATATAAAAAACTCATTTCTACTGAACAGGATCTAGCCAAGATTGTCTGCTCCAGTCATTTTACCCAAACAAGGTAGCGTGCATAATCTAGTTTGAGCACTTGGCCTTTTCTTTTGCATCCAGAGATGTTCAGGAAGATAAAACATTAACTGGCAGTTTAAATAAATTCTACACACTTTAACAAATTATTTACTACTGGAAATAAAGTTGATAAAAGTGTGCACAGTTCAACTAAACCTGTACTGCTCTGTGTTCCCACACATTTCCCAGGGACACACACACGCACGCCCACACCCATGCACACACACACCACTGAGGAATCCATACTTCTGATTGTTGCTCAGTAGCTTGTATTGACCATGGTTTCTCTGGTTTCCTCTGGGACAACGGCTCATTCCTTTTCACGCTCACATTTGTGCACATAAATACAGACTGAACAAACGTATGCATGGGTACAGAGGAGCAGCAGGTCCTGTGAGGCTGCTTAGCAATTCAGTGCAAATGATTGATTATCTCAGGAACTGCACTTCAGGAAAGCACTTCAGCCCACAGAGGAGGAAGACACAAACTTACAGTTTGTAGAAGAAAAGTGTAAAAGAGGAATGTGTTTTAAATAATTTATGTGCAGTGTTGATGGTGCATGATTTTTCATCCCGTTTTTCGCTCCCTGTTTTTAAGCTCATCCCAGATTTATTCGCTCTTGTTCCTTTAGTTTACATATGCTTTTATTCCACTCACATTCTTTTCATATTATCTGTTGATCTAACCCTCATTTTTGTTCTCCTTTTCATCCCTTTTTTTATTTTCTCTCGTGCGAATTGTGGCAGGGATGGAATTCAGATGAACAAGCAAAGGAGGATCAAAGACAGAGAAAAGAAAGGAAAATTATATGAAATAAATTGGGAAACTTAAAGATAAGAGAAGAGCTTAGAAAACACAAACTTTAATGGTCAACACTGTGACAGACAGAAAATTAACATGCAAGCCGTGTTCTGCTGCACTGGAGTCAATTGGAGGTGTAAAATGAAATCCCTCACATCTTGCATGAGCGCTTTCTAAAACACTGGATTAGATTTGTTTGCTGGGGTAGTAAGCTGCTGCCTGCAGCTCAGCTAAACAGAACAGAGTCAGACACATGACTTGAGGAGAGAACAGACCAAAAGTAAGAGAAATGATTTGAGTGCGTCCTCATGTGTGTAAGAGATTGAGTGATTAAGGGAAGTGGGAAAAGAGAAGAGTTGGAAGGACTCACTGTGTAACTTAAAGGTGTGATTGATGGCTGACTGTTTGGCTTGCATCCTGAGGACTGAGTGCGTAAAGTTAATTCACTGCAGCTCAGAATCCCAAGGGAGGCACAATGAGAGTGTGACTGTGCTGATAAAGCAGCACAGTCACACTGGTTTTTAACATAGACATTTCTTCGCTAAAGCGCTTATTAGTAGGTGTTGCGTCTTATTAGTGGGACTCTGTCTGAACTTGTACCAGTAAGCTCCAGTAATTCTGCTCAGACATTTAAGCCACAGGGAAAGCGCTGTGTGAAGTGATAATGTTGGTGTGCTCATTAAAAATCACCCATAGTTGCGTTACAGTGGTTTTCTTAGATTTCCTTGCTGTGAGGTCATACGTTTTAACAAGAACACCAAATTGTGGTTTTGGTTAATGGAGACTTAAGTGAGTCAGAAACACAGTGAAGCAGCGACATTTTCACTATGTTATTCTGAGCCCTTATTCCCCCAAAGCCTTGCAAAAGCATTCCCATGGATTTTTTTCAGCTTCTATATATTTATTTACATATTATTTATTTAAATTTATAATTGTAAGATGCCAGGAAAATATTACAAGATTTTCATGTTAAAAAAAAGGATTTATGAATGAACATATGAAAAGTTAAAAGTGGGCCTTTATTCAGCCCCCTTTACTCTCAATCCAGTTCAGCCAACTGTCTTCAGAAGTCATCTAATTAATACTTATCCATTTGTGTGTTATCTAACCTCAGCATAGACGCCTGTGAAATCTGCTAGTGAACAAACAACATCATATTCACAAGAGACATCAATAGGTGATGAGGTTTAGGAGAAATTTAAAGTAGGGTTATAAACCAATGTCCTAACTTTTAAAAGTTTTTAAAAACACTGTGCAAACCATCATTTGAAAATAAAGAGCATAACTGCAAGCCACTTAGACAGACAGGCCAGATGAGAGGGCATTGATCAAAGAAGCAGCCAAATAGATTCATAGTATCTCTGGATGAGATGATATGTCAAAAACAGACATTAGTGACCTTTGACATCTACCTAAATCAGGATATTTTCCACCTGCTCATAATAGTATGATTCATATTTGTATTGGAGATGATTTCTCAAACACAGTCCATTTACTTTAGCAAGACCACAGCAGCGAAATAAACAGACTGATAAATACTGTTATCAGTATTTATCTGATTGCAGATAAACAGCTGTAGTATTGTAACTCAACATTACAGCCGATAATCTCATTACACCCTATGAAATATTATATAAATGTAACATTTGGGGTTTATTGTTAATATGGGAAAATTTGGATATGACTACATACGTATATCAATATAACTTACACAATATGTTTCTTTCCTCAATCTGTTTCCTTATCAGGATAAATTCTTATGACCATACCGTTGTTTCCTACACCAGGTGCCAATGCTTCAGCCCCAGACCAGCTGAGTTTGGCTCTTGCGTGGAACAGAGTGGACATTGCACGAAGTCAGATCTTCATTTATGGACAGCAGTGGCCTGTAAGAAGCAATAAATGCATGAAAATCTTCAGCTGTGCTCAGTGCTTCCAAATAATTTTCACTCATATTGCTGTTAAAGTTTTTAAGTTACTAACCGTACATTATTTAAATGAAAACTTTTTCTGCTTTTATTTTTAATATTCTTTACTTAAATCACAAAACAACAAAAAAAGATCACTATGACTTACTTAAAGGATAAAAAACAAGCCACTTTATGCAGTTATCATGTCATACCAGATGATTTTTTTGGTTCTTCACTCTCTGTAGGTGGGTTCCCTGGAACAGGCGATGCTGGATGCCTTGGTTTTGGACAGAGTGGACTTTGTTAAGCTGCTGATTGAAAATGGTGTCAGCATGCACCGCTTTCTCACGCTTTCCAGACTGGAGGAGCTGTATAACACGGTATGATAATAGGAACAAATGACATAGTGTCACCACAGTTTTTTTTTTTTGTTACAAATTCTTGCCATAGCAACTTTTTCTCTGTTTTCTAACAGCGACACGGACCATCAAACACCCTGTACCACCTTGTCAGAGATGTCAAAAAGGTACGCCTGTCACTGCCGTTTCAGTAGCTCTGTAGCTGCTCAGGCTCACTGGATGCTAATATTGTTCACTGGACATGTTTGACTACAGAGGTTCAGCTGCTTTTTTGTGGTGTGTGTGTGTATATATGTTGTATATGTCTATGTTTGTGTTTGAATACATTTGGTAGATCTAGCTGCTGTTACCATCCATAGAGGCCAGCTTTTCTCTTTCAGCTGGTTTTGTGCACTGCCTTGGCTGTGTAGAGCTTTGCACGTTTTCCAATCCTCGTGAATAAACAGCACAAGTATCACATATTGCTAAATCCACAGGAGCTAAGGCGGACGTAGAGAAAAGAAACACTTTACACACACTCTGTATACAAAAGACACATCTTTATTTTGTCACTGATATTGGATTCAATGTTTTCTATTATAGGTCAGTCAGATTTGTGTTAAATATCGCTTTATGTTAAATGCTAAGATGAGACAGATTTCTTTTAAATTTATTTCTATTTCTTCAAAGTTTGAAGATTGCATACTGTAGGAGTGTGTTTTCAAACTATTTGGTATGCAGAGGCGTTTCATTCAAAATTAATTAAATCAACAAATGAATAATAAAATTAAAAATTATCATTACTAAATGAATAAGTACTGCGATTAATAAATCAGTTATCCATACTTTATCAAATGAATAAATGTCCTCATGAGATAAAACAAATATATATATATATTCTTTTTTTTTTTACATTTCAGTTGTATTTATTTGTTTATTTCAGTATGGTGTATTATTTATACTTTATAATAATTCTATTTTTTAAACAAAATTATTTTTAAAAGAAATTAAAGATACTTTACATGTTTTCAGGCCAGAATAAAAAAACACAACTAGCTGCAAAAATTTTTTTAAAAAGGAAATGCTGGCAGTTTTTTTTTGTTAACATTTTTACAAGATTTCAGATTTTTCTGAATTTATTGAAATGATTTAAAATGTCTGACAACAAGACTATTTGGGAGAAACTGCTGAAATCTGTAACAATAAGCTCCCTATTAAAGTAATTAGTGTCTGAATATTTCTTCTTTTTTGATTTCATGAGTGCATATATGAATTTCATCAAATATTTTTTTTAACTTTACAGTATTTATTTGTTTATATTTGAATGAAACAGCTCTCTATAATTTGGGAAGGTCCTGATAATTATTTTATGGCTTTCTAGACTTAAGACCAACTAATTGTAGGCACATCTGGGCAGCCTGAACTGAACAGTATGTCTATGTTGCCGCTCAGAGAAGACAGGTTGTCTGTCTCACAGAGAAATGTGATTTGCTGGTAAATGCACACACCAAAACAAGAACAACTGTAAAAAGAGGCTTTCAAATGTATTATAATACTTAAAAGATTTTACCAGCGTGAGCTGAAAGGCCTCAGCAAGAAACAAGCCATTAATCCTAATGTAACATATAAAAGCCAGATTTTGGTTTGTAAATGCTCTTGTAAAAGAGAAAGACTCACATTTTTGGATACATGCCCTGTGGACTGATGATACAAAAATTTTGGTGTTTATAGTCATAATGGCCACAGTTACCTTTGGGGGAAATGGGAAGCTTCGAAGCCTGAAAACACCATTCCAACTGTGATTTTTGATGTGGCAGCATCATGATGTTTAACTGTTTTACTGCTGGAGGGTCTGGCAGACTTTACATGATACATGGCCTGATGAAGAAATAGTATGTGAAAATATTGAAGCAACATCTCAAAATGGCTATTTTAAGATGTTGTAAAAAGCTTGTGGAAAGAAACCTAAAACATATGACCCAAGAAAAGTATGAAAAAACAACTTCAATAAGCAAATGTATGCAAACATCTAAGTTGGAGTGGAATTTAGCAAACAAGTAATTTTAGTAATCCTTTCTGACCTGAAACAGGAAATTTGCAGTCTAATTTAATTTCAGACAGTGGGGAAAAAAATGGTTATGATCCGAGTGCTGATCAAGAGTAACTCAGTAGATACGGTTTATGTTTTATTAAAAGCAGTTGAATCAGTTTGATATGAATTAAAACATCTTAAATTAAGTTGAGAGTTAATTTCTTGAATAAAATTTTGCACAGATTCTCAAAAAGTAAAAATGATTCAATGTGTTTTCCTTTATTTTTTGCATTGACACAAAAAAGAGAGACTTTATTTCACATTTAGGAAAATCTCCATGAACAAAATTATCTGTTTTAATTTTGTTGTACATTCAGGAGACAGCAACGCCACGTATTCTATTTAGAAATGTTCAGCAATTAACTTGCTTTGGGCTTATTTGAGATAAACAATGTCTATGAGATAAACAATGTCTGAAGCAGAGCTCTGAGCTGATGTTTCTGAGTAAAAAAAAAAAAGAGACCACATTACTAATACAGTTATGTTTTATTCTCATCATGCAGACCTGTAGGGCAAGGCATAGTTTTCCTGAAAATGTGTGTGTACTTTCAACGGTGTAGCTGGGTGTTTGTGTGTGTGTCACTGTGCTTTAAGTATGTTCCTAATTAGATTTAAATACTACCCTCAGGTGAGGTCTCTGTGTCATTGCTGTTCTCTTTTATTCCTCATTATTCTCAGAGGATTGCGTCTCTGTACTAACAGAAGATGTATATTTTTCAAAGTGCAAGTTTCAGGTTAAAACTGAGTAGAAAACTGTGAGGCAGCAGGCATGCGGGTTTCTGAAGTGGATGTGGGCTTATTTTCATGAAGGAAATCTCAGCAGTAGAAAGAGTAACAGAAAATCAGAGCCAATATTTACTGAGGCTAGATAACCACTGACAAAGGCAAGTTAAACCAAAACAATCAGAGGACAGACGAATTGTTCACGAGAACTAAGAAGCAAAAAGATTCAGCTGTTCAATTTTAAAAAGTCTGAGTCAAGATTAAGAATAGTTAAAGAGAATGCCAAATAAAATTAGCTTCCAACATACACAAAGGTTTGGTCCCAGAACCGAGGCTCTCATGCAGTACTGTTCAAAAATCTCTTTCACTTTTCTTTGGTCTATCCAAATACCTTCTGGTTATTATTTTTTTTGTAGTTGTTTACTATTGCCCTGTCCTAGTCTTTATTTAGCTTATATGCTCTTTTCCTTCATGTGTCCCACCTGAATTTAGCATATTCAATGAGAACATGCATGGCATGGTTCGCCCAGATCAGTTTCAATCATGTTTCAGTCACATATAGAGAGAGACGTATTCATGGAAACGATGCCAATGCACTGTCCTCGTTTTGGTTTTTTTTGTCTATTCAACTGAATTTGGCTCACTGCGTACTCTATTTTAATAAAAAATGTCTTTATTAAAGAAGACATTTATAGTATTTATTTGAACTTCTGCTGCTTTTTCACTGAGTTGCTATCCATGACAACAACCCATATTATGCAATGGGAGAATTGGAAGTAGAGTTGGTCATTCCTGTGCTTGATAAAAAAAAAAAACTTCAAAAAATTTACATTATTTTTATGTGTTTAAGATACTTTAGGGGGAAACAGAAACAATATCACACATGTATCATCTTTATGCTGATAAATATATACTGTCAAATATGATTTAAACACTGTCATTTTGTCGATGCTTAAAAAGGCAAAAAGTTTCCATGATGATCTGGTCAATTTCAACATGTTAAGTGTAAAATCCAGAAATGCGTTGGTTAGCTTTCTTTTTTGGTTAGGGGTTCAGGTAACTGTCTCATTAGTGATTATTATGTAGCCACATAAGTTCATTCTCTTCTGAATACATACAATCACAGTAATTATACATTTTCTAAAGTTTACGCTTTTGAAAATGTCAGATTAGACTTCTGAGACTTAAATTAAATTTAATAAATTGAAAACATATTAGTCACATGCAAGTAAAATAGCAGTGGAGGTTGCTAGCAGTCATAAAGCTTAAAACAATATGTCAGAATTTTTTCTTTTGGTCAAATAGATGCTCACTGAGTGATTCTGTACCGAAGATGATTTGTGGGTAATTAACTCAAACAGCTGACAAAATGTTAGGTGCCCCATTTGTTGTTGTTTCATGAAAGTCTATAAAAGCAACACTTGAATTAGTTCCATCAATAAATTTGTAATTGATTACGTTAGTGTTAGTGTTTTTACTTCACATATTTAGGACATTAGAAATGAAAGAGTTCAAGTGAGAAGATTTCTTGGATCTCTCTCAGCCCTATTCCAGAAGCAGAGGGGCAGCGGTGGCATCACAGTTGATTTTAAACATGTCAGACAAGTGGTGTGTCTTGAAGGAGCAGTGGGGGCCAGGGTAATAAGTGCAGGGTCTAAGGCTGAGGTTGATGGCATGATGAGGAGCAAAGAGTATCGACATAATTCACATGAATGGACTTCTGTTTCAATATTAACTCTCCCCTCAAGCTTTAATAGCCGCATATAGCTCCATGCTCCTACTGCAACTCTCTTCCAGGCTAATGAGTCGCAGTGCCCTTTACTTTCCTACAACACAATATTTAACCTCATAGAAGATCTCATTACTCTTCTGAATAAAATTATGAAAACTAATTTGGGTCTATTTTTATTGGGATTGCCCTCAGATTGCCCTATAAGTCAAATAGCTCCAAAGTTTTTCACATCTTGTGTGCCGTGAGAGTCACATTCTGAGAATCTTTAGGCTGAAATTGACGTTCAAACCGAATCAGACCTTCAAAATGGTGGCTAAATGGAGGCAAAGTCTTGTTGAGACTCAGATGTTTTCTAAAGACTGGAAGAGAGATCCTGCCTGAGTTTCTGTGTCCCTCATTTCCGCTGCTCTTGCTTATCGTGCGGTTTACTCACTGACATTGTGTGTTCTTTCCAAGCGAGAATATCCAGGGTTCAGTTGGATCTACTTCAAGGTGAATCCGATGATCACGTTTTCCTTTGTAGCCACAAACAATTTGACATGGATTTTGTGTTTGTGAGTGTGTATGACAGTGGTTCAATTCTGCCCACTGGTTTCCCTACCTTTGTTAATCATTTGGTGTTGGTTGTTAACACTCTCTGGTTTGTAGGGAAACCTGCCGCCGGACTACCGCATCAGCCTCATCGACATTGGACTGGTCATTGAATACCTCATGGGTGGGGCGTATCGATGCAACTACACCAGGAAGAGATTCAGAACACTATACCATAACCTCTTTGGGCCCAAAAGGGTATGTAATTGATTTTTACCCTCATTAGCATCCAACTGGTTCATCAGCTGCAGCACTAGTGTCATTAATGGAAGTGGACCATATCAGTTTGATTAGTCTCAAGATCAAATTTTCCCTACAAGTGCAACATGCATGAAATGATATTTTATTAATTAACTTCAAAACACAGAGGGTCCTCTGAAGAGAACATTTTAATTTGCTGATGCAAGTAGTTTATTAGCATGAGTGGGTAGATTTTAAATATTTGAACATGAGAATGGATAGGAAAAACACGACTTATGCGTAGTGTCATGATACAAAAAAAAGTTGCAGCCAAATAAATGAAAAAATAACATTTAAACTCCACAAAATTGAAAATTTTTGATTTTTTTTAGATTATTTGTCCCAGACTGAGGGATAACCCCCTGTTAAAGAAAAATGAAAATACAACATTTAACCACTGAATAAGAGATGCTATGAATTGGAAATTTTTATATAAAATTTTTATATTTTCTTTTAAATAGCAACATGACTTTATGCACTAAAAGTCAATAGGATACATAACTTACAATGTCACTTACTTAAAAGAAAGAAAAAAAATATTGAAATGTTTTCTTTCTTTTAGTAAAACCAACAGTGCAGCAAGTTAATTTCTTAACTCTATTTTTTATTATTATTTCGTAAATGTATTAAAGCAAATGTTTGAAATTAATTGCGTTCGTTAAGCAGTACTGAGCAATTGTACGTTCCTTATTCTTCCACTAATTTACAGGAGTACAGAGGAATATGGGCACCTGTACTTTAAATCTGTGCATGCCGGCTCATAGCAAGTGTAGGCAGACTAAATGAGAAGATATTTGCTTGACGGGAGAATTTGAGATGCAAATCTCCTTTTGTGAAATAGATGGGTGCAAAAAGTCCTCTGTGATTTTGTGAGTGGAAAAATCACAGGGTGCTTTTGTAAATCAGAGACACAGTCCACCAAAGAAAAAGAAATGGTTATTATACACGTGAAGTCATAAATCAGCCATTCATAGTGATGTCTCTTTATCAAGTACTATCATAAATCAGAGAAAATAAGCACTTTATCACGGCTCTCAGAACATAATCTCTACAGCCAAGTGGAGGAAGGGATCATTAAAATCACACTCACGTTTAGGGCTTGCCTGTTTTACGTCACACACACACACTGCTCGTTACATGGTGTTGTGTTGCTCATTCTGCTTCAACAATTTCATTATTGCCTCAGGTGTAGTTCAAACAGGACTATGCTCAGGTGTGTCTCAAACTGTTATTTGTTGTTTAACAGTGGACTCAAATGAGTATATATTTTTGAGCATATTCGGTTCAGTTTATATTGAGTTCTGGAGAACACTCAGCAAATACAGGCAATTTATTGCAAAATAAACAGATTAAGGTGACTTTGAAAATGTATGTATTGTTTGGACCCAGATGGCAGGAGCTACAGTCACAAAGCAAAATGTACAGCTGCTTTTTTACAACAAAACATTTGCATTATAGATCTAAAATTCATTTGTAATTGCAGCCAGGCATTAGAAATGTGATGCACATATCACAACATATGACCTCTTGGTTTATGCCTTATTGATAAATAATTCATGTTTGAATGAATGGAAAAGTGAGTTGCAGTCATCTTCAGCTGAAGAAACTGTCCATTGACAGATGCTTGACATTACAATAGATTTGTTAGACACAAACTGCTTTTTACATACATGATTGCACACTTGAAAGTTCAGCATTGCAAACAGCATATGCACTTTTCCACAGAGACAGGAGTGACACCATCAGACAGCTGAGTGAGCAGATGTACATTAAGAAAACTGTACAGGCCTGAACCCGTGACCTCCTCAGTGAGTGGGACACAGTTGTTCTGTTACTCCTTCTGCCCACAGGGTCTCAGTCTGCTTCTCCCTGCAGTAGGGAAGCTTCAGTGTGAATAAATAATGTACACAGTTGATATGAACGATTATCCTTGCCGTACAGTGAACACTTGTCTTCCAGGGGGATAGAAATGCTCCACTAAGTGAATTTCCTAAAGAGGTTCGGCATAATGTGAATATTGTGCCCCTCAGACACTTTGATGGCAGAGAACAACTGTGAGCCCAGCTGGGTCATTTTGAAACTACAGTCTCTTTCAGATAAAAAAAACAACACATTCAAATCACAAAATTCAGTAAGATTTATTTGGATTTTATATGATAAGTCAACTGAGAGAAATGCATAATTGTGAAAAAATATGAAAAGCCGTGTACAATTTTCAAAATTCTTTATTACAAAAATAGTGTGAATAGTGAACTGAATAGTGTGACTTACATTTGTATTCAACACACCTGAGTCAGTTGCTTGGAGGAGGAATTGGAATGAATTACATACAAGTAGATACTGAATTAGTTTCCTTTAAAAAAAAAAAGCTCAAGCTCTTTCTCACTCTGGATGGAGAGCGTGAAAGAACTCGATTGGATTAAGGTCTAAACATTATCTGGGGAAATTCTAACATTCCCATAGTTTTAGTTTTAGTAAAGTCTTCAGGGTGATGTGCACTGTTAGGATTCAAACTACCATTTTCTAGCCTTTTATTAATAATGTATTTCTTCTTGCCACTCTCCTGTAACAGTCAGATTTGAAGATTGCATTACTCTACAGACTCTCCCATCTGACCTGTTGCTGCAGCTCCTACAGTGTTACTGTTGCTCTCTTCGCTCAGCCAAAGATAGCGCTCATATTTGGATTGATATACTTTAATAATTAGCTGACTTCTGATAGCAGCTGGTTGCTCTGAGTTTTTATTTTGAGCTTTTACAGTAACAGGGCTGAGTACAAATGGATACCACACTTTTTAGATACATATTTGTGAACATTAGGCTTTTGCATGCTCCTTCTTCCACATTATTACGTTTCTGTGCAGTGGTCTATAACACTGAAACAAAAAAGACTATGTTGAAGTTTGTGGTTTACTGTAATGACATGTGAACAAGGATAAATAGATAGAAATAACTGCTTGGCACTGTAGTTTTTTAAAAGTGTTCTATGAACCACCATGATGAACATTAATTTGTTGAAATCCAGAACTTTAATACTAATTTTGTCATGCCATTTTGTAATCCCACCATTTGCTGACCCAAGACATGAATGGAGTACTTTAGATGGGTTTTTTTTTTCTTTGTCACTGTACTGTAAATTTCAGAGGCTTGGATTCTACCGTGTCATGCTACAAGATGGAAATAGTAAGGTGGTTACAGAGGCGCAGATACCATGGGAGCAAAGAAGCAGGACAAGAATTAAAGATAATAGAGAGAGTCGGTTCTAGTTTCACCGTGATTTGCTGGATGAACTGAATGTGCCATCACACAAGTACATGTAAAGTAACAACAAAGCTTCCAAATAGATATTGCAATTCCCAAATGAAACATGAGCTATTTTTACATGCTCATGAATGCATAATTCATACATGTCCCGCTTTTTGACAGTTACTCTGTACTGTAAAGGCACTTTGCTGTAAAGCATGTAAAACAGGACGTTATTTCCTCAAATATATAATAGTATGAACCTAAAATGCAATCTCTTGGTATGGGTTTAGACAATTCTTAAATTGAAGTCCATTTAAATTTATAAGTTAAGTCTTATTGCACTGAAAATACAATCAGCAGGATTTATTCTAAATGTGCTTTTGTCACTTTTGTAGCCCAAGGCACTGAAGCTGCTGGGGATGGAGGTGAGTATTGTTCTTTCAAGGTTGTAATCCACTAATTTCTTTATTCTTTCTCTCACGCTGCCTTCAAATACTCCTACTTGTAAAATATGCAAAATGCTATTTTGCAGCCCCATCAACAAAATAGTTAAATAGCTCAATGTGAGTTTTGTTCTCCACAAGCTTTCAAAGAAAAAACTTAGCTTACTGTAAAATGAATTGGATGGAATCTGTATAGGAACATCTGGGACAGCTGCAATATTTCGGTCAAAAAACCTGGCAGATTCTTTTCAGTTTACAGTCTTATAAAAACCTAAGTAAAAAAACACACTACCTTAAACTTAATGTAAGAAAAAGTATAAAATTGTACTCTTGACTTCATTCTATCAGGATGACATGCCAATCCGGAGAGGCCGGCAGAAGACAACACGTAAGCGAGAGGAAGAGGTGGACATTGATTTGGATGACCCCGAGATAAACCACTTCCCCTTCCCCTTCCACGAGCTCATGGTGTGGGCTGTACTCATGAAGCGCCAGAAGATGGCGCTGTTCTTTTGGCAGCATGGCGAGGAAGCTATGGCCAAGGCCCTGGTTGCATGTAAGCTGTGTAAGGCTATGGCACACGAAGCGTCTGAGAATGACATGGTGGATGACATCTCCCAAGAACTCAACCACAACTCCAGGTGGGTGACATGAATTTGAAAGAACTTGAAGGGATCGAGTTTGGCATTTAGTAAATAATCCCTGCCACCGTCACACTGACACAGATGGATGCACTCATACCTTCTCTACTGCACCGCAGTCATTTTAGATTCCTATTGGATGTGACATGTACATGCATCGTGTTATTGAAAGAAATACGCTCAAATTAAGGTAATGCAAGTGATGATAAAAACTATGGAAATATTATAAATCAAGGAAAATGTTTAAGTTGCAAACACAGCTCAGCCTCACATTAGCTAACTCCACTGACTACACAGTTACTATTGATTTTCTTACTGCTGGCATCATTTTATTTATTTTTCTAGACAGAGTTTTTTTTTCTTTCTGGAAGCTTAGAATTTTAATCTCCCATGTGTTCACATATTTTGGGATGTTTTTGAAGGTCTTTGTGTGTGTATGAGTTTGCACAGACGCAGGGGATGATCGTTTCTTACAATGCATTTGAAAATGTGGCTTTTTCTTTCTGCACCGCTTTCTCGCTTCTCAAGATGTTTCACACAACCTGTTTAAAGAATGCTGCGGTATTCACCTGTTACTTAAGATCACATCATGTGAGTTGTTTGGAAAATATATTCAAAGAAAATCCCTCGTCTGTTCATGCAACACAGCAGAACTGTGTTACATGTGCATATGTGACATTGGGAGTAATAGTTTGGCGAAGCCCCAAAGTGGCAGCAATGTGTTTTAGAATGTGAACATCTTCGTGCTCGTGTAAATCAACAGAAGTATTAAGGCACATTTTTCAATATTTTTTTATAATATTTGCTTTTGTTCATGTATTGTGCAGAATAGCAAGCTTTAAAGTGACCAAATCATTTATGTCTAAGCACATAATAGAAAATACAGTGAAATAATGTGGGAGGGAGCAGAGGGAGAGCAGTTTAACTGAGAATCGCTCACTTTTTAGAGTGGAACAGTCCGGACAACTACAATGTGTCATGTCAGGCTGTTCCAGAGCTTCAGGGCCGCCGATAAGAAAATGGGTCGTGGTTTTCTATTGCTGGTCATTTATACAGTAGAAACAGTAGAAATACAGTAGAAGTTTATATACAACGAAAAAGACACACACCTTTGATAACCACTAACCGCTTGTATGTTTCGGGCTATTGTACAGTTAGAGGACCCATTTGCCCAATAGCTTTAACTTCCCGTCTGATGACCTTAGATATTGTTTCAGACTACAGGACATGACTCAAATAATGAAGATCTTTGTCCCTGTATCCATTTGAAAACTGTCATTTGTTTTTTACGTTTCTTTTGTAAAAATTGCTTCCTCCTCACTGACAGAGCTTTCAGCCCATGTTGATTCAGGACACTGTTCATTGTTTATAATAAGCCTTTCTTACCACCTTGAGCCAGCATCTTTGGCTTTTGATATCTAATGTAATGTCTGTGATGTCAGCGTATTACTTAGTGGGTTTAATTTTGATATTGCAACAAAGTAAATAATTTTCTCTTTTTACGTTTTCCACAACGTTTCATAGAGAGTTTGGCCAGCTAGCTGTGGAGCTCCTAGACCAGTCCTATAAACAGGACGAGCAGATGGCAATGAAGCTACTGACATATGAGCTGAAAAACTGGAGCAACGCCACCTGCCTGCAGCTTGCGGTAGCAGCTAAACATCGAGATTTCATCGCCCATACCTGCAGTCAGATGCTGCTGACCGACATGTGGATGGGGCGTCTCCGCATGCGCAAGAATTCAGGCCTGAAGGTAGGATGACAGGTGCAGATATTTAGTTCACCCTGATGCATCACTTGTGAACTTCACAGCATTTAATAATTGGCATAGCCTGCCTGGTATTATTGTACAGCAAATATGGAGGATCTACAGCACAGGTGTCAAACTCCAGTCCTCGAGGGCCGCTGCCCTGCAGTTTTTAGATGTGCCACAGGTACAAAACAGTGGAATGAAATGGCTTAATTACCTCCTTCTTGTGTAGATCAGTTCTCCAGAGCCTTAATGACCTAATTATTCTATTCAGGTGTGGTGCAGCAGAGGCTCATCTAAAAGTTGCAGGACACCGGCCCTCGAGGACCGGAGTTTGACACCCCTGATCTACAGTTTGTACATTTCTCTCGGAGAAAGGTTAGACAGCCAAAGTATCGTTTACCTAAACAATATTAGAGTTTAAATTAATGACAAGTGAAACATATTACATAAAAATTCAATTCAATGATGTGGTGATTATGCAGTATACTATGCAAAAAAGAAGGGTGACAGCTACTAGGAAAAAAAAAACAATGAATCATCTGGTTTTGCTTCCAAGTACAGAAAATGAGGCAAACATTTCTCTTTTTAAAATACCACACATTTCTTAATCCTCCAGTTTACTTTTGACTGGTGCTTTTTGTTCTTTTTGTGCTTTAAAATATATCACAGGTGAATATAGGAATGTTTAAATTGCATGTTATTAATTTGGTAGAGCTGATTTAAATTTCTTTTGCCTTTTGCTCAGGCAAAAGAAAGATGCTAATCAGTTGATAACAGTTAAACAGAGATATTGGGGTTGTGACCAGTCTGAGTGCTCTTGTCATTTCTTAATTTGTGTAAGTCTCTTAAGTCAGAGGCTATGAATGACTTGACATTAATTTAAAAAAAAAAAAAAGTCCAATAAAGCTTGCATGAATTCTGATCTGCTGAGTCAAGAGCAAATTTTTCGTCAAACAGCATTGGCTGAATTTTGAGCGATATTTGCTTGTCTGGGTTCTCCAGATGTTTGATGTTAGGTTGACACAGCAGCTGCTCAGACAAGAAAGGTCATAGCTATTTATAATGAAGACTTGCCTCAGGATTTTCTGAAGTGTGGCGTTACACTCCTTTACATGGTGAATGAAGTGAGACCATGGAACAGACTAGTGTGCTGGCCTTTTTGCTGGAGAGCAGGACAGACCTTGCAGTTCAGTAAATATTTGTTGTCGTTTGCTGGAGGAAGTGAGAGAGTGCACTGCCAAGACAAACTCAGCAGAGCAGAAAGACAAAGGAGAAACCACAAGTGGAACAAACAAGATTTTATGGCCCTGGGTGTTTACGATAAAATAACAATGTCAAAACAATACGTCTGCATGTGGTTTAGCTGTATTAGATGCAGGGGCAGCTATCCTCAACACTCTTGTTCTCAAATTACTCCCCAAAAGGACTTCGACTTGCAACAAATAGTACATATCTTTCTTTACGCTTGAATAAGTCGGACCGGATTGGTCTTCACCTTTGACCCTTTGATGGGACAAGAAAAAAAATCCCTTTTGGTGAAGAGTTACGGATAAATATTTCACTGGTACCAGCCCGTATTCATTTAACTAATGCTACGTTATTGATATATTGTGCTGACACCGCAGTCATTGAATTTCCCATTGTGATAAAGTATGGGAAATTATCATAAATGTTTGCAGGTGTATGCAGCTGCTAACAGAGAAGAGCACACTTGATTATGGTGTTATCCATCTTCCTCTCCTTCCCACAGATCTACTGTAAGCCCTTCTTGCCGAGACTGTGCTGCTCTGATTTTGCATTTCAGAAGTGAGAGCAGCATATTTGCATCACTTCTATCTAATGCAGGTGTTGCTCTCATTGACCCCTAACAGAACAGTAATCATGCTAGCTCTCTGAAATAAGGGTTTTACAATCGTCAGATTGAATTCCAATAAACTACAATAAAATTAGGTGATATAGCGCTTGACATAATACTGGTACACACTATATATTCAGTGTATTCCTGTTGTCAAATCCAGCACTTTATCATCTCATTTTCTTATATTTTGTCCGTCAATCAGGTGATCTTAGGCCTGCTTCTTCCACCGTCCATCCTGAGTCTAGAGTTCAAAAACAAGGATGAGATGTCCTACATGCCGCAGGATCAGGACACGTACCTGCAGGAGAAGGAAGAGGAGGAGCCAGAAAAACCAGTCAAAGAAAAAGAGGAGGAGGACATGGAGTTCACAGTAAGATCTTACTGTGAGACGCAGTACAACTCTGTGGTGAGAGAACCCACCTCAGCCCCGCATCTCAGAAATTATACACATAATCAAGCAAGACAACACACACACTTTATTTGGGTCCATAACCAATCACAGTCCATATTCTGTGTGCCTTTATAAATATCTCTTGTAGATGCATTTTTAATTTTGTTCCGATTGTCCACAATGAGAAATGAGCAAACATGTGCACACAGTGCTTCCCACACACTTACTCGTTTCTCTATTCTGGCCAGCTGGACAGTTCCAGTAAAAACTGGCCTTTCCTGTTTCTCGTTGTCTTAGCAAAGACTTAGTGTGGAGTTGTAGCGTCTCAGTCTGTCGCCGACTGTGGGTTCCCTCGTGTGTGTTCCTCGCTCTCTCTCCTTTCTTTTTTCTCTTTCTTTCTTGTTCTTTTCCAAACTCCTTCTTTGCTTTTCTATTTTTTTCTTACTTTTATCCTGTAAATCCTCCTTGTCTCTCTTGCTCTTTCTCTCTTTACCCTCTCTTTTCCCTCCAAACGTAGGTCTGATTGAGGTACAGTACTGAATGCCAGCCGATTGCTGCCCCCCACTCTCTCCCATCAGTGATGGTTTGCTGCAGCACACCTCTCAGCATGTCAGCTGCTGAGCATGGGAGGCCCAGGCTTTTGCATTATATAACTGTATCTGCTGGATGCTGCAGGGCTTTAATCATGCAGAGTCTGAGTGCATTCTCCCAGCTCACAGTGGAAGAGTTGGTCCATCTGCGTAGACATGGATGTACAGCAGGAATAGGATCCGTTCTGTTTCAGTTCGTCTGGTGATGATTCCCTGATCCAGTTTGTTTTCTTCCAAGCGAAGACTTGGGATTAGAAAAGTCATTTCAATCCCCAAACTGGATCAAGTCATTATCTCAAGAAGTGACTCAACTGAAATCGTACGTCTTCGGTGCCACTGTACATACTTTCCATCTGCATACAGCTAAGCCAGCCAGCAAGCCAGCGCAAATGCTTACAAAACTGGGCTTGTAACACTTACTTGAAGGCCCTGAGGCACTCTGGTATAAAACAAAAAAACATGTTTCCAATGCCAGAGAATGCATTGTTATGATCCATTTGTTGTTGCCCTGGCTTCTGACTGCTCAAACACACCTTCAGATTCTTATGAATCGCAGACAGATTCATACACCAACTGCTTCACCACAGAGGGAGATTGTATTGCTCTATCCTCAGATGTTTTAGATGAGCTACTCTGTAATGAGTTTCAATGGTTGTGTGACATCTTGAATGAGTAAAGAGCATGTTGATTGCAGTAAAGGCATGGTGTGACTTTCACACGGGCACCTATATCTGTTCCTGCCAAAATTCCAGTGAGTGTGTGCCTGGGATAAAACAACGTTTCACACATTTGGAAGATAAACACATCCCTGTGTACTTACATGTAGACACATTTTCTTTGATTTCAGGCTGATTTAAAAAAAAATGTTTAGCACTAGCATACCATGTTAAAGCTTGGGTCAGCTCTCAAACATACAGTGTTAGTCAAAAGTTTACATACACTCATCATTATCATGGACGTCATATTAATTTTTGAGTCACTTTTTAATCATTCTTTCTCCAGAGCATAAAGGTTATTTAGCAAACACCTTTTATATTGTGATATACAATAGCTGTACATAAATGTAAATAAATATAGGCTGCTTTATCAACTCAGATGTTTTTGTCCAGGTTTTAACCATCTGACCTCATCTGATGACAGGAAATAATCTCAGATGTTCAGGAAACCTCGGGAGCAGTTTCCTGTTAATGGCTAAATGACGATTGTATCTCTGCAACCTCTGATTGGACACTTAAGCAAATATGACGGGGTGTGTTTGTTTACATTTTAGCCAGTGTGTATATATTTTCACCCTTTGTGGTTTAATTAAAAATCTGCATTGGCTACAAACTTGTTGAATTACCATGCAAAAACATGCTAATAAATCATTAGGAGGTTACATTATTATGACATTCATGTCCTTAAGATGCATGTAAACGTCTGACTGACACTGTATATTTTAGTTCCTTTTAATACAATACAATTCTGTGGATAAGCTCCCTCAGAGAAATGGTGTTGCTTTTACATTAAGACCATGACCCATTAAAAAAACAATGGGCTCCGAACCCTCTCTCATGGATTTAAAAACTGTGTCACAGATTGATATGAGATATCTATGTCTTATCTTTTTCCTCCTCTCACTCTGTCCTCTTCCTGTCTCTTATCTCGTTGTCTGTCTCCTGCCTCCTAATTGTTGTCTGAGACACAATCCATGAGTGTCTGTGTCCTCGTCATACCGTGTTACAATATCAGCCTTCACTCGAACTCCACCTCACACAAACATTTCACATTTTGGAATGACGGCATTGCTTGCGCTTGCTTCTTTGATTACATTATTTTAAAAAAAAACAAAACAAAGTTGCTCATGATATAACCCTCTTCTCCACTTTTTTTTTATTTCTTTTACCCAACCCTTCCTTTTTCCACCTCCTCCCCTTCCAATACTCATCCTCCTCTCTATCCTCATTCTGCATCTCCTCTGCGTTTCCATCCACCACACTCCCTTCCTTCCCACACTCTTCTTTCCTGAAATCCTCACACCTTTCCCTCCCTCGTCCCTCACTTGCTCCGTGTGGGCTTCACGCTCGCCCAGGCGATGCTGGGTAAGGTAGCCACAGAGACATCCAGAAAGAAGGATGTTGAGGAGGTTCAGAGCCGCCACCGCCTTATCCCCATGGGACGCAAGATATACGAGTTCTACAACGCCCCAATTGTCAAGTTCTGGTTTCATACGGTCAGTGTCGGCTTCAGCAACACCTCCCACATTCTCCTGTGGAAATTGTTTCTGCTGACTATGCAGCCATTAATGTCTACTTTCACGCACAGCCTCTGTTATCATTAGGCTCCTGTTCCACCGTGTCATTACTGAGGTGCTAAAGTTAAGTGAGAAGTGGGAGACTCCTGAAAGCAGCAGGCTGAGAAAAGAAAAAGAGAAAGAAGGAGGAAAATGAAATTACTTACTGTGAGACTCCTAATTCAACAACACAAATACATATTTAAACCTAATGTAATGTTCTGACTTAATGCTTCCGGTAACTCGTGCATAAAGTAAACATTTAATTTATCTTTAGATAGTAATGGCAACAACATGAGCAGCATGCATCAAGATTTTGCTCCTTTTGTTGCCTTTGAATTTGGTGTGCAACTTCTGTTTGGTGTCATTTCTGCCTGTGAGGAAGTGAATAATAGTTCATACAAGCTGATTGTTGGTTTCCTACACTTGATTTGCTCATTCAATGGAAACATCTCATTAGCACCAGCAGAGGTTTTTACTTTTTATTCGTACTAACAAAATATTTCAACTCTGCTTTTTTCTTGTTATTTTTTTTCCTTCACTGTTGCCCTTCACCAACCTCCCTTTTCTATAATTGATGTTAAATCTGCGGTATGTAACTGAATTCTTAGTCTAGTTAGCGTGGACACTGATAAGAGCGGATAAACATTTTCCTGTCACTGTAAGTCGTTTCTCTGCCATCAGCACAGTTGCAGCAAACTGGAAATCTTTAGCTTGTGCACGCTGTGTGGGGGAGGGTATGAGCAGTGCGTACACGAGCATGATTGCCAGTGCCAAGACACTCCTTACTCTTATTCAGTGCTTCTAACTGGGAGCTGTGTGTTTCTTTAGATGGCAGTAAGACCACAGGGAGGAGGCAGAGGAGCTTGATTTTTATATAATATGAGATTTTCTGTCTCATATTATCCTGGCAGGACATGGTGACAGTTCTAACAAGTATGTAAAAAAACATGTTTTTATAAAAGTTATCTACTGCAACTTTAAAGAGGAATATTGCACAATATGTCTGATGTATTGTGCCAATGGAACAGATGGTTGGTTTTTCTCTCAGAATTTGATCCTCAACTTATTATGCAATTTATATTCTTACTTGTCACCAGCTGTGGAGCGCTGGCATGATTTTATAAATCAGGCTCAACATTTTTCATGCATGTGGGATTTAATGAGAAAAGTCTCTGACACCCATATTACAGTCTCTTCACTGACTTGCATCATTGGTATGCTTGACTTGCAGCTAATGAATGAGCTGTTCCTATTTCCATTATTGTTGCTTTAATTTGCTTTCTAAATATGTTAAAGGTGTTGCTGTTCATCAGAATTTAAATGCTACTGAATGTGTTTTGATATAGAAAAATGAAAGACGCTGGTTTGAAAATAAATCCAGCCTTCAATACTCAAATAAAAATGTGCACAAATATTATACAGATCTATTTCATGTCATTATTTCTTGACCTTGACAGCTAAAAGTCAATGATAGTTTTTCAGTCTATTTAACTTTTTATCTTATAAACCAATTTAAGAAGTCTTTATTGCCAACAACAGACCTGAATTTATTAAATTCACATTGCTACAGTAACAATACCTTTGTATTAGCCCAACTTTACATTTAGAGGAAAATGAGCTGACTTACTGTTATGTCTTGAACTGCTTAATCATGTATTGTAACTATTCAAAATTATTAAAATGCCATTCTGTTGAGATTGATAATTATATTAGGACTCTAAAGATAAACAGGATTTTACTATTATTTTAAAGCTAATGCAGTATAAGGGAGTTCACATTTCAAGCTGTCTTGCTAGTTGCTAATTAATATTAGCAATTAGCACTATTAATATACATAGCACTACATCAGTCATTTACATGTGCATTTTCTAATCCAGCATGTCCTATGACAGACAGAATTTAGTATAAAAACAGATCAACCATTTTCTGTAATAAATTCATTTTGCTGTGACATTTATTTCCAAACTGTAGCCATTTGTATTAACAGGCAACACATCACTGTAGAAAAATAGTTTCCTTTCTAGAAGACTTTTACTTGTTTTAGGGTTCCTCTAACACCTCACTGAACCTGGAAATTGCCTACTTAGTCTTTTTCGCACAGTGGAAGTGACAACTTCCACTCGGAGGAGTCTTGTTGTCAGCATGAACAGTTATGACTTATGTATGGTATGTTTGTTCCCCGACTGGAAAAAAGATCAGATTTTTATCTTCCAACCTGCCAATCATCAAAAGGAGCCATTTAATCTTAAAATTGGACAGTCCTGGTAACCAGGTGATTCTCAGTGCATCTCTAGTTTTGGCTCCCTCAGAATAGCCATTAGATCTGCCTCCGTGATCACTTTATCAGGGAGTTATTCATTTTAAGTAGCATATGAATTGTTTTTAACCCTGAACTATCCCTTTAAAAGTAATAGTGCTGCCCCTTCTTCTTATCTTTTTCAATAAATGTAATGCAGTTGTATTTTGATTTCATGTATTGTGCTTATATCTATGAAAAGCCCAAAAACAGGCATGTCACCAAAATATGATGCCACTCATTATTTTTCTTCTTTGTGTATTTTTATACAGATGGCATATGTGGGGTACCTGATGTTGTTTAACTACATTGTCCTGGTCAAGATGGACCTGTGGCCTTCTCCTCAAGAGTGGATTGTCATTGCTTACATTTTCACCAATGGCATTGAAAAGATGAGAGAGGTAATAGATCATGAATGTGATACAATACATTGAGATATATGCTGGGTGCAGGATAAGCAACGTGCAACTCACAAAGCACCTACACTTTTAATTAGCTTCAACAGTGGCAGAGAGGAGATTCAAGGGTTATGTCTATTTCATGAAATGGTTTATAACACATAAGAAAATCAGTAAAAGGGAGATAAAAAAAAAAGCACATCTAAGCAAAGCAAAAGGGGAGCAGGATGGTGATGAAGATGAAAGCAAGAACCAGAAATGACACAAAAAACGAGTAAACCAAAAAAAATACATTGTGGCCATATAATAAGTTCTGCCCCACTCTGCTTTTTTAAAGTAAGTGTATGAAATGTATAAATCATTGTGTCACATCATTTTAAGCTACACTGTATGTGCTTCCTCAGATGTCAAATTCTCTGATTGGTGAGCCCATACTGCCCTCTTATGGTGATCATGATGGAATGCATTTCTACTCTCCTATTTCTGTCACTTTTTCAGGTCATTTATTTTCACCATTCTGCTTCTCAGCTTCAGAGTTTATGAATCCGACTTATTACCAGTACTAAGTGACCATATATCCATGCTGTTTTCTAGATCCTGATGTCAGAGCCGGGAAAGTTGCTACAGAAGGTAAAGGTGTGGCTACAAGAGTACTGGAACATCACTGACCTCATGGCCATCCTCATCTTCTCCGTCGGTATGGTCCTGCGCCTCCAGGAGCCACCGCTCATGAGCTACGGGCGGGTCATCTACTGTGTCAACATCATCTACTGGTACATCCGGCTGCTCGACATCTTCGGAGTCAACAAGTATCTGGGGCCCTACGTGATGATGATTGGCAAGATGGTGAGAGGAGACGGTGGTGGAGTTTACTTCCTTTGCCTCCTGTCCATCCATCCATTTTCTGTACACCCTTGTCCCTTAGAGGGGTTGGGAGGGCTGCTGTTGCCTATGACCAGCTAACGTTCTGGGCGAGAGGCGGGGTCACCCTGGACAGGTCGCCAGTCTGTCGCAGGGCAACACAGAAACAGACAGGACAAACAACCATGCACACACACTCACACCTTGGGAGAATTTAGAAAGACCAATTAACCTGACAGTCATGTTTTTGGACTGTGGGAGGAAGCCGGAGTACCCGGAGAGAACCCACCCATGCAGAAAGACCCCGGGAATCGAACCCAAAACCTTCTTGCGGCAAGGCAACAGCTCTACCAACTGCGCCACTCTGCAGCCCCTTTGCCTCCTGTCTATCATTATTTTCTCCTCATAATAAATTCTCCTTTGGCATCTGTTTAGTCATGATTGCAAGTATATAATCTCTAAACCAGTTCAAAGAGAACCCCCGAGACTCTTAACTTGTTTGTTTGATCTCAACAAGTTCAAGATCAGAGCCTCAGATTTACGCACACAGATCTAAATCAGTACCTATCTGACACTCGACTGCTTCTGACGCCAGCTGTGTACTGGTGAACTTAAAGTCTTTGATATGATAATTAGCTGTTAGGTAGAAGAGGATATTTGGATTTGCATTAAATGATCCTGTCAAGGCGTTTTGTAATGGGTTCCTTCAGGTTTATAAGCTGGTTTCATGTCAGAGTAAGTGAGGAGATGAAATTATACTTAGAGCAAAAAGTAAAAAAAAAAACTTTCTCTCTAAAAATACAGTATTATATTTTTGTTTTAAAAATGTACAAAACTTGACGAGTATGTGGTCCTGTTTGTCTTCATAAGGTACTGGACTCCTTTAAATAGTCAATTATATCTCCCTCAGCTCATTGTCCCTTAAGAGGAAATAGGTTTGCAGGAATAAGTCTCATGCTACCAAAAACAGTTGTGCAAAATGACAAAATGATGACAGGGTACCAAGAAAGTGTTGCACTTGTAATTTTCCCCAAAACATTAGTTTTCAATGTGGGATTTTAAATAAATGCACACAAATGAAAAGATGTGCTTCTTAAGATAAGAATTCAATGAAGATGTAATATTTGTTTTAAGACATTTTTATCCTTTATGTTGTTTTACCAATATGAAAATAGCTCAAAATCTGTGTGTTTTCAATGCATTAGATTTGTTAATGATTTAAACATGGAAAAGTAGAAAATCCAGCCATTCCTTGATCATTCCCCTTCCTCTCTCCCTCTCTCTGTCAGATGATCGACATGATGTATTTTGTCATCATCATGTTGGTAGTGCTCATGAGTTTTGGGGTGGCACGTCAGGCCATCCTCAATCCTAACGAAGACCCTTCCTGGATGTTGGCCAGAAACATCTTCTTCATGCCTTACTGGATGATCTATGGGGAGGTGTTTGCCGACCAGATTGACCGTAAGTTTTGGGTGTCAGCTAGTGGAGAAAATTCATTTTGAATTTGGAGAAAGATCAATCCTGACTTCCCGAGCAAAGAAGATAAACCTTGACTAAATCTGACACATACTGTAACTCAAAGATTGTGCTTTTAAATACATATACATATGAGAGAAACTAGTGTATTACAAACATTTTCCATCTTCTTGAACTTTTTCACATTTTATCAAGACAAAGCCACAAACTTGAATAATGAAGGAGAAATGTTGCATGGATCACAACATTTTTCATACAGTATAGGAAGGCTAAAGTCTACTTTTGTGTAATTTAATGTAAGTTGCCTGTGAAGGTATCAGAGGTTTGTTGGTGAACATCGGAAGAATTTCAGTGAAGAATTTCAAGCACTTAGGTAATAAAATATTATCTCAAGTCTTAAACACTTTTCAGTCCATACCTGAAGATAGAAATAGTAACAATTTCCATCTTCGATTTGTCTGTAAGCCATTGTCATCAAAAGGTTTTGCTCTCTGTGTAGTAAATCCATTTAATTCAGGTTTACTTTATGAAACTGTTAGAGATTTTTTGGTATTATCATTTTATTCTTACTTTAGTTCACATTCAGCCTATAGATCATTGTGATTTTCTGTTTAAAGTGTTCTCTTCCTTACGTGTGTATGGAGGTCACTACTGTCGGTTCAACTTTACGCACCTCCTAATTTAGAAACTACCTGTGAACAGTTGTATTTTGTTTTATTGACAGTACTGACCGAGATTTGAACCGGGCTCAGACCTTTGATCAGATATCACATCTGGAACTGGGTTGTTAGATGTTTGGGTTAGAAGCTTTACGACCTCTGTTGTTTCCCTGACTGCCCCCTTGCCTGTTCTTCTTTGACAATAAAAACAGGAGCTGTTGTGAGGGCAGATCAGAATGCTCTGTGGATTCTTCGGAGGAAGAGTTCTCAGAGACTTCTCCTTTTGCAAAAGCTCTACATAAAATTCATATACGTTGTCTGTGGTTCTTTCTTTTATTTAGGTTCGAAAGGAAAATACCTATCAGAAACAAGCACTTAAAATAAAATATAATATAAATATTTAATTGTTTCACATGTACCCATATGGATTGACCTATAACTTGCCAATAAAAAATACTGAAGTTTGTGGCTATAATGTTATAAAATGTGAAAAAGTTCAAGGGAAGTATATATATTTGCAAGGAGCGGAAAATAGGACAAATTCCATCATTATTGTAGGAGTAATTCTTGACAAGTTGTTCACCATATAACAAGATTTCACAGTTTATCAGGACCTTTTTTTGTCTCTAAATTCTTTTGTACTCTAACATTCTGACTTAAGAGGCATTTTGGAAGCGTATTTCAGAAAGTTTTCCGAAGAGTGTCTGTGTGCTGTTCTGTATGGTACTTTATATAAAGGTGTGTACGGAATGTGAGGAGTGGCCCAAAGAGAAGAGATCTGAAATAATGTTTCCATTCTTTGTTTCAGATATGCATAGTAAGAAGGTACAGCAAAGGCTGAATGAAAAACTCTGGCTGGTCGAAAATTACTTACGAACGCACGGAACCTGGCGTAGTAATGGTCCATCCCACATTGCCCAGACCACTCAAAATTCCAGTAAATCTATACATATAGACCTCAGTTTAACCACATTTACCTATCCCACCTTTCCTTCGTCATCCTCGCGTTACCACCATGTCATGCAAAGTCCCACCACTAGAGGCCACTTGAGAAAAAAAGTATGCATGTGTTTTCTTGCTGTAAGGCTAAAGTTGCCACTGTGACGGTATCTCAGGTCAGCTACTAAACTACTACTTTGACCAACCAGTCCAAGAAAAAACTGATTCTGATTCAAATATTTAAAGAGAAGAGCTAGTAGCTTGACCTAAGGATATACCCTGTAAGCAACTTTACTCCCACTAGTTTTGGCAATGGTCGCTCAGAGGGCAGCAGAACGTTTCAGATATTTTTACCTGTCTTAGATCTTTGCTTTTGGTCAGCTGCCACATCAAGAGAAACCATCAAATACTTGATATTTCCTTGATGCCTCTTTCCTTGATTTTGTTGGTTATTTCTAAATTTCTTTAATTTGGAGAACTGATCATGATTATACCACATTTCACACTAATCATATTACTTCAACAATATTTCACTACTCAATGGAGCAGTAGCGCCACTGCTGAAATATTTCACCGACTAAACCCAACATTTTGTGTGATTGATCTCAAAACCTTACTAAAAACATGACATTACATTTGAATGAAGCGCACATCCATATCAGGACATAGTTATTATTCACCCTTCATTATCTGTAATCTGTTTTTTCACGTGGTTCAGTTGTCAGAGTTTTTGTGTCCAAAATTTGTTGACATTAAAAAATAAAGTAAAAAAAAGAAAGAAAGAAATTACTTCAGTTCTCTGTCTTTGGGCTACATTGTGTGAAGAAATTGAGCACCGAGAAATGACGAGCATGACCACACTGAATCTCCAAGGCAAACAAACCAAGGACAAATGCTGAATGTTCCCTAGATCAGCCACAGCAACTGAACCATCATGGATGGAAAAACATACATTGTTTCCTAAATACATGTCAGATAGATCTCAGAGCAATCAACCATTGTGGAATGAAGTTATGGCTCTCACATGTGGCAATATATTTTAAACGTACGTTTAAATATATTGAAAACAAAAACGGGAACAACACATGCTAAATGTGTTGTTCTGTGGATTTTTTTTATTTCCATTTCTGTACATGAGCCCTTGCCATTATGATATTTGCTCTTTCCAATTCCTTTCTCAATAAAAGAAGCATGAAAATAAAGTATGCTTCTTGTTTGTTTGCAGAATGTCTTTATGTACTTTGTTTGATACTTTAGACCTGCTTGTCTTTAATTTCGCTGTTTCCACTCATTAGAGTGTAATATATGCTAGGGCATTATTTTCTTTAATATGCATCTTAACTTTTGATTTCATTTTTATTTCTGGTTTAATTTATGCGTCTGCATGTATTTTTTTATTTTTTTTATCAAACATGCATCCAAAAGATCCATGTAAAGATGGATTAATGAAAGTCTACATATATATTTTTTTAAATTTGCCTTGTATCAAAGTGTGCGTATGTTCATTTTGTGGCACTGTGCAGCTCCCTGCGGCCAGAATATAACCACAGAGGACGGGGTGGTGGTGACCCTGCCGCCATGTAAGACTGGTGCTTGGATTGTACCTGCGATCATGGCTTGCTACCTGCTGGTGGCCAACATACTGCTTGTCAACCTACTCATAGCAGTGTTTAAGTATGTAAACCTTTGATTGGTTTTTACTACTGTACCATGTAAAAGTATTTAGATCCATGTATGCTGTTTGCTTACAATAAGAAAAAGTATAATTGGAGAAGTCATTTTGAGTCTTTTTAAACCAGGGACACTTTATGGTAGTTGCTCCATTGTACTGGTGCACTGTACAAACTAAATGCAATTGTGAAAGAAGGAGCTCAAAAATCTTTAACTCAATCTAAAATCAAAAACAATTAGGTTTTCAGCAGAACTATGTTTGATTCTGTAGTAATCTTGCTAAAGCCTCAAATTAAAACATGAAATGTTGTGGGTGGTGCTGGAAAACTCACTGTAGAGGTGAGGAAAGTTTAAATATCTTCCAAGAACAATGTCTAAAACGTGTTGAAGACTTCTAGCAATTATGGTCTGTATATATTTTGGCCTTTAAAATCTTAAATCAATTCATAGATAAGGAAAGACATGTCAATTCTTGAATCAAAATATTTTTTGTGTGTTTATTAGGCATTCCATCCTTAAAAAAAGCCCAGACTGTAAATGTTCAAAGTGCTAGTTTATGCGCTGGTCAACATTAAATGCAACATCTTTGACAACTGGATTCACTTTATTGTCACATCTGTAAGTCAGTCCTGGCTAAACTTATATTTGTGTTTCATTATTCACAGCAACACATTTTTTGAGGTAAAGTCCATCTCAAACCAGGTGTGGAAGTTCCAGCGCTACCAGCTAATTATGACATTCCATGAGCGGCCGGTCCTTCCTCCACCTCTCATCATCTTCAGCCACATAACAATGGTTCTAAAACATCTATGCTGCCGCTGGCGCAAGCATGACGACGACGAGAGGGACTATGGATTGAGTGAGTGGACGATAAACATTAAACCGAGTGTAAACAGCAGAGTGTTCAGCATTCAAATTTGTAATTTGTTTAAAACTTTTTTCATAATTTATACGACTATATTTATAGTATTACCTAGACAGAATAAGTGGCTGTTGGTGTTTTGGTACTAGTGTAAAATTGACATTGTTCCTTTTTTTGTTGTCTGTTTTTATTTAACAGAGCTGTTCATCACTGAGGATGAGCTGAAGAAAGTTCATGACTTTGAGGAGCAATGCATAGAAGAATACTTCAGAGAGAAAGACGACAGATTCCACTCATCAAATGATGAACGGATCAGAGTCACATCTGAAAGGTCAGATAAGAACACAGAAATAATCTACTGTGCGTCGCAGAAATATTTGCTACTGTTGAGCTTTCTTACAATGTGTTACATTGAAGCCACAAAATGTCATGTATTTACTTTGGATTTTATCTAACAGACCATCAGACATTAACTTATTTAATTTGAAGTTGAAGAAAAAAGATGCCTGGTTTCAAAAGCTATTAAAAAAATCTGAAAAGAGTGGAATCCATTTTTAAATTTCCCTGCAAGTTTAGCTGGAAGTCATTTGGAGGTTTGGCTGTGCCTGCTTTCCACATCTACAGACTGATTTTTTGCCCTACAGTGTTTACATAAAGGCACTGTTTCAGTCGTATAGAATAGAGAGCCTACATGAAAAGAAATTATGTACTTATAACCATAAGCCCTCAAGTAGATTTAGGTCTGGACTTTGACTAGACTATTGCAACACATTAATATGCTTGAACCTAACCATTCCAATGGAGCTCTGATTGTACGTTTAGAGTCATTTTTCTGCTGGAAGGTGAACCTCTGCCCCAGTCTCAAGACTATTGCAACCTCTAACAGATTTTCTTTGCACTGTCTTTAAGCCCCATCCATCTTCCCATAAATTCTGACCAGAAATGCCAAACATTGCACTTTACATGTTGATTTAAAATGGTAATTTTCTTTTGTTTCACCACAATAACTTTTTAAAACATGTTTAATTCTAACAATGGCTTTCTTTTTATCACTCCTCCATAACTGTCAGAGACATCCTCTTGGCTTATTTCGTTATCAATGCTCTCCATTATCATTATCAATACTCTTCATTCCTAGCTTGTCAGTTTCAATTGTCAAATTGAACAAATTGAACGTGCTATGGTCAGTTTTCAGCTGTGCCATATTCAAGCTCTGTGTATCTTTCTCAGAGCAGCTGTAATTAAACTCTAACTTCCATATTGAATTTGCTATCATTTGGTTGTTCTGGGATTTTTTTAATAAATGAGCTCCAAACATTACTAGATGTTACTAGAGAGAATAAATTAACCTCCCCAATTAAGAGAAACAGGAGTAAATATAAAATCGTACAAACCAGTACAAATATTAAACTGCTGTTTATTAAAGTTTGTTAAAGTTTTGATATTTCAATGAACTGTATACCTATCACGTCACTCAGTCGTTAAATTTTCTCCTCTTCATCAGGGTGGAGAACATGGCTATGCGTTTGGAAGAGGTCAATGAGAGGGAACACTTTATGAAAGCATCACTGCAGACTGTGGATATTCGGCTGGCCCAGATGGAGGACCTAATTGGGCGGATTGCTGTGGCTCTGGAGCGCGTGACGGGTGTTGAGCGTGTGGAGGTCAATAAAGCGCGCTCCCGGACCTCGTCTGACTGCACAGACTCAGCGTACATACTCCGCCAAGCTGAATGCCCGGACTCTGCATACATCCTCCGCCAAAGCAGCTTTAACAGCACAGAGGGGAATGCCTACCGCCTCCAGGAGGCATTGGAGGGAGCAGCTGAGGGCTCCATGTCCCCTCCCTCTCCTACTGGCATCACTGCTCGGGCAAGGAGTCACTCTTTTTATGTTGGGGGTGGACGTGCTATCGAACGTGCAAGTGGGGCTGAGCGAGCTGAAAGCTTCTTTAAGGAGCGCTCGCTCAGTCTCCACAGAGCTAATAGCTCGCAATCTGTGTCTTCAGCTGCCGCCACCAAGGAGTCTAAGCCCCTCCCACTGGCGACGCTGTCGGTTTCCCAGCAGCATCGTCCGTCATCATGCATTGATATCTACGTCTCAACATCTGAGGAGGTGGGGCCAGCCGAGGTCTTTCTTGATCCTCTCCGTGTGGTCCCACCCCTCCAGAGAGACTCCTCACTGCAGTCAGATATCATAGAGACGGTGCTGCCAGGAGGCCGTGACTTCAGCAGCACGGCTACTAGCGGCTTGGGCGACAGGCACTCGGAGGGCGGCGCAGGCAGCAGTGGAACGACTGGAGCTATGTATGACGACAGCGCGGCTGTTGATTTGTCATTGTGCTCAGCAAGCCTCTTACCAGACACCACCCTACCTCCTTGGGATACGGAGCCGTCTCCACCTCCCTCAGCAGGGCTGCTCGAACGCTCCAAGAGCAGTCGCTACCTCTCCACAGCAGGCACGGCGTTCCTTGATGAGCCTCCTCTGGTCAAATCCCACAGCCTCATGTTCACGCCGAGAGGCTGTTACGGTGGGCTAGGGGCAGGAGTCCAGGTGAAGGCCGCAGAATACACCAGCATCACTGACTGCATTGACACCCGCTGTGTATCATCTCCATACACTCCTGCAGAATGCTCACACTCGCCAGGAGGATCCACCTCATTCACCTTTGATAAGCCGTCAGACATTATCTCCTCTCACCCGGAGAGAGAGGCAGAGCTAAGTCACACAGAGTCCGACCCCGAGGACCTCGAGGACCTGATTCCAGCCTCCGATACTCCTCGCATTACAGGCCTAGGCGGGCCCAGCGGAGCTCCTCTCTGCTCCACCCTCTCCAGGCTGGAGCGAGCGAACAGCTGCTCCTCAGATGACTCCCATCCTTCACTCACTCTGGCTCCTCCGCATCGGAAGAGCCTGTCAGTGAGCGAGAGGATGGAGAGGGGACCGGGTTTGGGAGCAGATAGGGGACCTGGTCCTGGGGGACGGGGTCTTGCGGGGCACAGATACCCTTTCCTCAGGAGCAAGTCCGGAGCGAGACCTGACACAGCCAAAACTGACAGTCTGTCTATAAGGAAGCTGGCAGCTCCATCAGCCTTCCGCAGCTTCGATAGACAAAACTACACGTGACAAGGGCCCACTGGCGCCCTCACACATTGTTAGGGCCTGGGTGAAAACTGAAAAGGGCCAAGTAATAGCAGGATGAAATTGCACATAGATGCTGATTTGGAACATATCTATACTTTATTCACTTACATTTTAGGTTTGTAAAAGGTTTAGGTGTGATCAGCATTGAACGGCAGTTTTATCCTGAGCAAAGAATGGAAAAGGGCAGAAGACTCAGAAGGTCTGTGTACATCACTTAAAAGAAAGAGCTATGAATTTAGACTAGTTGATACCTCTTGTAGCAATGTAACTTACAATTGGGTGCCATGAAAATGCAAGTTATATTTGTCTTGTAGGTCTTCCACCAACCTAATTTACATCAAGTAGACATTGGTCACTGTTTTGCAACACATATCACAACCACCCTAGAAAGAAAAAGTCTACTGTTAATCCTACCTGTAATGTGTGGTAGGCACTGTTAAATCCGAGAGACAAAGACAAGGGGCAAGGAAAGAGATAGTCAACTCATTTTGTAGTTTTTCATCAGCACAATTGCTGCAAAGGTTCCACTTTAAAGCCTTTCTTACTCATCGTGGAATCCTAACTCACATCAGAGTAATACTCAAACACTACCAGGTTTAAAAGCTGACAATCTACAGCAGAGAAAATGAGAACTGAACATGTCAATACTTCTATCTCTCTCAACAACCCAAGTAATCCATGAATTTTGAACTAAGTACATCCATAAATGAAATTGTGTTGTAAAGTGGAAAGGCAGAAGAATTGAGTACTGATAGCACTTACTGAAGTTAATAACGCTGCAGCAGAAAATCTTTGTTGCTAAATGAAGCTTCAAGACGCGGTCCTTCTGGAGAAACTAGGTTCATGCATTGTTGAAGTTTCATCAGTTTCTGCATCAACTATTGTCTAGAGATCCTAAAGGATTTTGGGGTACTCTTTTATGAGCTCATCTTTTTCCATCAGTTTGCTTTATTTTATTGTGAACATACCTTGCTGAAAAATCAACCCTTGAACGATCATCAGATTCTTGTCAAGAATGTTTTGGTAGATTTCTCCAACCATTTTTAAAGGGGCTTTGTTGTGTATTTTGGCCTTTAACAAGGTTCTTTGGAGCTTTACACTGAAAAGCAGTTTGTATGATAAACTCAGCAGATGCGCAGTTCCGCCAGGTGTTTGCTAATTGCTGCTGGCGCTAGTCTGAAGGAGCTGAGTGGGGAAGGCATGGGGGATGGATGCTCTATGAGGTGGAATCTCATCTTGGGGACTGCAACTCCAAGATGAACTGCATGGAAAGGGCAGCATGGAGTGTAAACAAGCGCTAAGGCGCCCCCAAATGGTTTCCATGGGGGATTAATGCATGAAAGAATCAAAGCAACACTTCAGGTACGTCTTTGATGAGGCAATAACATTATAACATGATAAGCTTAAAAAAGTAAATTAGCTAAAGGTTAACTATGTTTTAATCTAACAATATTTTTTTAAGGTTTCAAGAAAGTTCTTTATTTTTACCCATTGTGGTAGTTATGCAACATGTCAATAATGAGAAATATTTTTAATGGCCATATATTAGAGCTAAACTTGCTGATTTTATTTGCACTGATGAGGAACATGATGAGTTTCTATACTAGAACTGGTTTCATAGTAAAATACACCACATTTTGTTTCAGTGATTATACTCTGTTCTAGTCCACTTTATTACACATAATTAAATTTATGGACTCATTTGATTTTATTATTTGGGTTAGCACAGATATTTAAAGTAAATTTCACATCATTGGCCCCATTAGAAATACATTTACTAAGAAAAATGTCGACAAACTTACTTTCCCTGCTGTAATTTATCAGTAGCCAATGTTTACACATACAACCTTTAAAGTAGTCAAAATATGATTCCGTTTTAAAATTATTGTTGAATTCAAAATGGTCCTCAAGATAAACTGACAAATCATCATTATTTCTGAATTGAAACAATCCCTTATTTGTAGGGTACAATGAAATGGGTTGTAACAGATTTACAAAAGCTTTCTGATACCTCTAAGCTTGTGCTTCAATCATTGGTTATACATAAAAGTGTGCATAGTGAGTCTACATAGACACACAACTTTTTGTCTGAAACCTTTTCAACCCTGTCCCCCAGAGCTCTAACAAGTGCAATTGCAAAAGATGAGGATAAGAGGGCGCTATAATCCAGCCTTGGCTAGAAACGAACCTGGTTTGAACTTTTCTTCTTTTGCCTGTAACTTACACCAAAAATCTCCTCACGTAGTGAGTCATAGATCTGTTGTTTTCAGCCATTCTTCAGATTTTGGCAGTGGTATTATTTTTCTATCCAGCTTCACCTAATAGATCCGTCCTTCATCTTTTCCAATATTCCCATTTGTTTTATTCATTTTTTTCAGTGAAAGTCGAAGCAAGCCACCTAAAAGAGACTAAAAAGGAAGCAGCTGATGGGTGACACGCCTAAATATAAACTATGTACAGGTCACAATAATTGCTTTTTTTTTTTAAAGCACTAATTTATTAATTTACTTCTTAAAAAAGCTTGAAAATAAGCTATTGAGTATATGCACTTTTGGTGAGATTTAACAAAGGTGTGCATCTTAGATCACATGAAGGAAGCAGCTCATCAAACGATGACAGCTAGATTCATGTTTTTACATTTCTAATTTTTATTCTGGTGGAAAAAGTAGGTGGGGAGAAAGATCCCTGTCTCCAACAGATTTGCAAAGATAATAAAGGTGAGATTATTAAAATCTATCTTGAGCTTGATGTTTATAAACACTTTCTCACCATTTCAGTTCAGTTTAATCATGTTGTATTTATTTTAAGATGATGATTCTATTTATAACTATTTTCTTGCTCATTAGCGATGATTATAGTAAATGCCTGTTTGAATTACAAAATGATATTTATATGTTTTCAGTGATATTTTTGTCAAATTTTAAGTATTTTCTAATTAAGCTTTTGAATATGATAAAGGATGACCACCTACATGCACTAAATGATGATGTAAAATATTTATTAAATATAGATTAGTCTCAAATACTGTACATTTCAATTATATTTAAAGTAGTTTTTATTGTGTGTTTTATCAACCGACTTATGAGATTTTTCTATTGTTGATATGGCAATACACAGTTGCCAGTATACCAAACTTAGGGTGCCTTTTGGGCATGGATGGAGTATGTTGGGATTCACGTGATTCAAGACTCTGTGAAGTGTCTCATTTTTTGTGTGTGTTTTTTTTTTCTTTCATATACGTAGGGGTCGAAGTAATGATTTATTCATAGACTTTTGTTGTTCCCTTTCCCATCTACTGTACATAGTGGAGGAAGTGTTATTGCGAGATTACACCATTGCTTGTATGGTTTTATAATTTATTTAAATACACCAAAAATCATGTGAGATGTCTTTAGCACAATGGCTTTGTGGGTCAAGAGAGTAAATGAATCTGTTTGCATGCGACAGTGAGACGTTATCATGAGGACTGAGCTTCTCCACTCGGCTGGTGCTGCTGTTGCTGGAACTCTTCTGTCTAGCTTTAGTTGACTGACCTGATTTGCCTGCATCACTCAACCCATCTTTCAATCAAAAATCTTCTAGACTGTTAAACATTTCCAGTTGATGATGTTTTAAAGACATTAAGCAACTGCAGTGCTTTCATCTGCAAAACCAGACGTCGCCAAACATTTATATAAAGGAAAACCTCAATGAAATGTCCCTTCAACCTCCAGGTGCATCTGCATGTGTTAGAATATAGCATAAAAACATGTCAGTAATTTAATTCAGATTGTAAAACTCATTTATTCTAGTTTCATTACACACAGAGATTTATTTCCAGTGCTTATTGTGGTTAAAGCTGTTGATTGTAGCTTATAGCTAATGAAGTACCACAAATTTGTTTCGTAAAAAAGCTGAAACATGAACAATACAAAAATCACAACAAATGTTATATTATGACCAAGCTTCTATTTGAAATTCGACAGCTGTCTAATGCTATCTATAAGCAAGTGAAAGCCAAAAAGCGTCAGTGCTGAAGAAGCTGGCTGTTTGCAAAGGACTGAGTTCAAGCATATTAGTGACATTCTACATTGAAGGAAAAAGTGTGGTAGAAATAGAAACATGATTGACTGTAGCTTTGACAAGTTTGTTAAACAGCACTTATTCAAGAGTGACGAGGAGTTCACAAGACATAGAGTACAGCCGAGTCAAGGCTTCATGAACCACCACACACCAGGACTTACCGACCCCTGAATGGGAACGCATCAGGAACGTCTCACACGGACTAAGATTCTAGACAGGAGCCAAAAGGGACCAGCGCCACTGTAAAACTGGCCTGGCCCCTTTTTTTATTGTCACAGTTTTACATAAATAATTACTTAAAAATTTAATTGTTGCACTTAGCTTCAATCATATTAAGATAGTTTAATTTTCATCTGGTAGACCAGGGGTGTGCAACCTGCAGAAATAGAGCCCCAAGTGGCTCTATTCTCACTTAACATATTAAACAATGAAATATTGCCCCTTTTTAAAGTTTTTATGTTTGATTTTATCAAGGAACACTGGTCACATCCTGGTGAATTTGTTGCGTTTCTAGCTAAAACTCATATTTGCATTTCATTTATTAATCAAGGTAAAAAATCTGGATGAAGCATGTAGAGGCACAGCATCCAAAGTCACTCAGTGTGACGTTTCCACAGTCAACAATGATTTCAAGAGCCAAGTTGCTCCACTGTCCAACTCCAGTTGCAACGTCACCACAGCTACTTACCAGGAAGTTTTAGAGCATTTCCCTCGGTTGCTGACATTTTTGGAGATATTGATTTCGTTTTCCAGTACAAAAGTATTCCAGTATTTGGCACCTCCCCACACTTCCAAAAGTACAAGTGCCTGCTTTATTGACTCTAATGTCACAGGGCTGGATTCAACACTCCCTGACCTAAACACCATAGAGAGTCTTTGGATTATTGTCAAGAAGATGAAGGAATTCATAATCCTCACACTGCTGTGGTTATGCCTAAAGTTTGTACGCCTTTTTAACAATTGTTTTTCTTCCACTTATCATCATTAATATGTTTGGACACAGCCCTTGGAGAGTAGCCAGCTTCTTTAGGAAAAAATAAACTTTCATGGCTCAACCTCTTTTTAGAACGGCCAATGACTGTCTCCTGGACAACTGCCAAGTCAGTAGTCTTCCCCATGAGCTGGGACAGGCCATGACATCAGATTTCTAAATTTCAAATCTTTTTTTTATTGGGGCCATGTAACATTTACATTTTTCTGAGAAAATGGTCGTTAGCTTCTTATTTGCTGGGTGCAGCAAATCCAAGTTTCTATGACCATCTATAACATTTTAAATTAAATTAATAGAAAATAGCTTCTTAAAAATCACTTTCTAATAAGCTGAGGTGCATCTGCATTGTTCGTAATATAAACTTAAGGTTTGCAGTGCCATTGCAAGGTCAGTATCGACCATGAAAATCGAACAGAACTAGAGTCGTACTCTGTTTGACACAAGCTCAGATTTACAGCTTCTTCGACAGATGTGTGGGTTGCATTGTGGATATGAAAGGATGACTTTAGGTCAGTGCTCAGGGACAATATTACCCCAGTGATGCAAGTTATAAAGTGTTTCACTGAGATACAGTGGAATAACAGAAAGAAAAGAAAGACACAGATCAGTTTGTTTAGAGCTGAAGGCATCCAATTTAATCACTGTGCTTTATGAGTCTAACCCAGAATTTGGGGGATTTTAGAGTATATATATATATATACTGTATATATATATATGTGTATATATATATATATATATATATATATATATATATAGAGTATATACATTGTGTTTTGTCTTAAAAGATAGCAATAGCATATGAATGAATGTCTTCATACTGGCTCATCTTGCTCACCTCCAGAAGTGTAAATTGCTGATAGTAAAAGCAAAAGGGCGGGACTTTTTTCTCTCTCTTTTATTTCCACTTGTTTTTCCTACAGTGCTGACGTTGAGTAGGCTTTGGTCATGCACAGTTGCTGCTTCCATTTTGAACCAAACCAAACTGTCAAGCCAAATGGAGACGGGCTAAGTTGCGTTCTGTTGACCTATTGTCTACTGAGATGTGACAGGCGGGGGATTAAACGCTCTAAGGTTGAACAGTTCAGCTCAAGTTCTGTGTGAAAAAGTATGAAAACAAATGACTATGTTTGACCTAGGCCCTCCCCCTTTGGCCTGCTGCAATATATATATTTATTTTTTTGTGATCTGTTTATCCCCACTGCAAAGACTATCAGATGACAGATTTGTTCTGGGCTTGTAGAAACAACTAGTATGATTTATACATCTACATGGCCGTTGTGGAAGGAGTTGTTACAACAGGAGATGTGAATGTGTGAACCAGACATTTAAAATACACCATCAACAGGGAGGCATGCCAGGACAATACAACCCTCCATATAGTCTAAGTGTACAGTATTTTAAAAATATTTTCTAATGCTATATCACACGGTGTAGGGGAAAGATGAGCATTTATTGATAATCAACAGATTGTTCCTTTTTTCTCCTTTTTATGAAATCTGTTGACAAGTGAGCTGAAGGAGAGTTTTTACACGCACAAACTTCTGCAATAATGGCTGATGTTAAACTAAAAGGGACGTAGTGTATCCCACCTATTGGTCACACTTAAGTTTATGTCCTTTGAATGCATGCAGTTCTTCCACTCAGCTTGTACACAGATGACTTGTAACGTTGACCGAGAGAAAGTCGGAAAGAAATTACCATATGAAATAAAAGTAGTGCGTATTTGGATGCAAATACAAATCTGTACTCTTCAATGTGACTAGGATCCTGTCTGGCATGCATTGTTAAATAAACAGTTATAGATTGGTATCCGAGTAGTGCGTGTCTGTTTTAATTCTTGAAACTGTGTTCAGCCAGAAATTTACAAAATAATGAGCAATTTAATATCATGTCCATTTGTCCCCAGATATGTCAAAGCCTGTAGTCATTGGTTGTCATCCAGATGAGTGGGATTGTTCATGCTGTCATATTTCAAACTTGAGCTGCTGTAGACAGAAGACAAGCTTTACAAATGGTAAAGGGGAAAAAAAAGTCATATGTAATATTTCAATGATTTCTTTTTTCACAGTAAAGTTGCACAACTTAATTGTCTTTTGCATTTATTTCCTTTTTAACCGAATGAAATTAAATAACAGTACGAGTAAAATGTAGTTGCATTAACTCACCCAAAGCAGCTATATGCTAATATCTGACATGCAGCAGATAAAGACTTTGGTATTTTTATTTGGTGTAAATACAGATTAGTCTGAAATTAACAATTAGTCAAAACCACGGGAGGCTTTTACTGTCATAGGGCAACTTCAAAACATAGTAGCACTAATTGCTATTTTGTGAAGTTTTAAACTGCTGTCACATTTGCATTGGGAAATTAGTTCTTCTTGTGAGTGTCAACTGGGAACATTTTAGGATGCTGCAGAGCCCTAAGTTTGGTATCCAACACAGCTTTTGCATATACAAAATGCATCAAAGTGCAAGTATAAACAATTTTATTAGCAGTTCTGACAGCTTGTATCTTCTTCAACCAGTGAAACACACTGCATAATAACTATTAGAGAAGACGTTGCTTCTTTGTTTGAATGCAGAAAACACAGGGAAATTCACTCTTGTTTTTGTGTTTCTAATTGTAGATCGCAACAAATAGAAAACTGCACTGGTTCTTCAATTTGTATCTAACTAGAAAGTGCTCTACGGGCTTGACGTCATCCTCAGATTTGAGCTTCAACTTCCGAGATAAATCCAATGCAGCATAAACCACCTGCTTATGAGCGCAAAAACACGCATTGCAGATGTGAAAATGTTTTAAGGACTCATAAAAAAGCATTGGTATAAACCTGGGACTATTTTGCTATTAGTTTTATGGTTCAAATCAAATCTGTTCGTGGCCTCTTTCAGACAACTTTATCACTCAAGTTGAGTGATAAACTTAACTTGAGCTGTTACGTTTATCACTCAAGACTAATTAATTTGGGTTTATGCTGAATAAAGATGTCAATAGAGTTAATCAGTATTTATATTTAATAACCTTAATCTTTTGATTGTTGTATTAACATTGTTATAATCTGATGCTACAAGTTTAATCTTTCTTTCTGTTGCTCATGTACATTCCTCCAGTGCTATCCCCTGTCATCGGTAGCTATGCTAACTTGTCTGAGCAACCATGACAGGCTTTGCTGTCTGGAAGAAGCTGTAGGCTAGCAGAAAGCAAGGGAGTGGGCGTGAGCAATCCATACACAAGAATGATTGACAGTACAAGACCCTACTCCCGGCTCTGATTGGTTGCTACTGACCAAGCCTGTGTTTCTGCAGATAGCACTGGGAAAAGGCAGGACAGCTAGATTGTTTTTTTTTCCACAGATTATCTGTCTTGTACTATTTAAGTATTTACGCACTTTTAACAAATATGTAAATAAATGCTTTTTTTTATTTATTTTTTTTTTATAAAAGTTGCATACTGCAGCTTTGGTCAGCCCTGCACAACCTTGAAACAGAGCCTCACTGCAAAAATCCTACAGTATCACTTTAAGGTAGCAATGAAGTAACTCTAGACTAAATTGTATGTTTTTCTTCATGCAATTTGATTAACATGTCGGAGTGAGTGTTCTTAACTGTACAGTGTATTTTGATTGCTGTGGACATATGCAGTCTGTCTTGATGGATGGACTGGGAATTCCAGTCCTTCCGCCTGTGGGTGGGTGTGCTGGTGTGGTGGGGTGTGCATGTGTATGTGTAAGCCCTAAGTGTGTGTTGGTGGTAATGGTGTTCACTCAAGGAAGCGGGGCCCGCAGTGCTGAGCTCGCTCACATTGCCACACGTGGACACAGGAACATTTTGTACCGAGTTTCTGCACGTGTCCTCTCATTCTCTCCCTGTTAAAGCGCGCGCGCCACTGCACACTCAAAAACAACCTTATCTCTGCCACGACCGTGTCAACATGACGATATGACCCAGAAGTACAGCGCAATCCTGAACTCTTGCACTTTGTAGAGAGAACGAGGGAGGGTGTGGGGAGCAAGGGGAGCAGGAGAGACTGCGGCAGCCGCAGAAGCACCTCCTCTTTCACTGAAATGTTTACAGCCCCGCTGTAGGAAGAGCAGGGGGAGCCAGAGTTCAACGAGAACTTTTTTTCTTGGAAATGTAGGGGTTCTGCACCTGGATCCAGAAAAAGGAGGATGTGAATGGGGATAGTGGCAATAGGGAGGGTATGTCGGTGATGTTGGGTCAGCACAAGTTGTAGAAACACAAACAGGAACTTTGTTTCTATGGACAGACATCTTAAAGTCACTAGTACATTTTGTTCCTGTAGTGTAGATAGATATTATCCAAAGAGAAAGGCTGGTATTTTAAGTACTAAAACAAAAAAATTATAGCCAGTAAATAAAGATGTTCTGAAAGAGAGAATATTTTACCAAAAAAAACCCCAACATGCACCTCCAATTAAATGTTTATTTAATTTTTAATCTCTTTTTGCATTGTGCAAAGAGGAAGAATTGCTCAATCTTTGCACCCTGAAAACAGAATTTCGAAGAACTTAAACCTCATGAACCACCCACTGCACTCAAAGTACCCCCCCTTTTTTAAAGTGAGAGATTGGGAAAGAGAGATTGGTTTCATTACAGTTTCAACTAGTCAGCTGGACTATCAGCATACTTGTTGCTGGAATTTCTTAATGGCTCAGAGAAATGTGGAAGCATGAAGACATATTTTGAAGACAGAAAAAATATATCTTCAAAGATCAAGAAATAAACTTTATGACTGCTCCTGAACTACAAGCTAAACAATGTTGTAAAGGTTGCAGGGAATGGAAACTAACTCCGTTTGTTACTCTAGTTAAAACTTTTTCTAAAATGGTTTCTCTCTGTGTTTGAGTTCGTTTTTAATTTTTTTGTGAAACGCTTAATGTGTTTGTATCTCTAAGAGTTCAAGTGCAGCTGTAGGGACAGTAGGAATGGGCTATAAGGAGGTGTGTCAGATTGAATGAGACATTTTCAATAACACAAAACAGACCACAGCAGCTAGTTTCGGTTAACACCTAACAAACATAACTCATATCTGTGTCATGACCCTTAATTTGTAACTTTCTTTAAATAGTGGCCTGATAGTTCTTCTAATCACAAGTCTGTTAATGGAAATAAATGGTCCAACCACCAATTTTAATGAAAGCAGGGTTGGCTGGTTTTGTACGTGCTTTGACAATTGGTTACATATAAACTAACTTTCTAATTTCAAATCATCTATGATTTTTAAACTGTGGTACAACTGCCACTGGGGACATCTCTGGCAGTGATATTTGTATCAATTTCATCGGGTAAATACAAAATAATGTATAAAGCTAGTAATCACAAGTAGGCAAAAAAAGGTGATTTCTTCAAGCACATGGAACTTTGCTTTAGAGAAAAACTACTCTTCATTCGTAAGGCTATCTTCTGTTAGCGATACAATATAGTAATAATGCATTTCTGTAGATTTCATGCCTTTAAATATTGGAGCAACACCTTCACTAACCCAAGTATAATCAGAAACTTAATTAGTTACAAAACATAAACAGTATTACTGTAGCAATCTCTATGCTTAGATGCACAGTGGCCATATTGAATTTCCAGATTCATGTTTATGAAAACTGTGCCACTCGTATTTTCTGTAGTTTGTTGCTATTGGACCTCGAGAAATCTGATATTGAGTACAAATTTAAAGCACATTTACGCAGTGCTAATCATCCAAACGTGTACTACAAGTACCGAATATTTATTTATGATGACGATTTGACGATATTTGTTGATAAAAGCTAAGTTTCACCGTGACCAAACTATTTTTTTTTTCAATTTATGCATTTCATCATTTTATTGTTGTTGTTGTATACACGCAGCTGTAGTTGCTTTAGTTTAATTATTTTATTGTTCAACTAAAGTACCTAAGTTTATACTCACTTAAAGTGCCAAGCTAAAACTTTAAAAAGTCAATTTTACACTCCGTAATCCATATTTCCCAGCCATATTCTCTACTCAAATGCAACGTCACAGAACCCGGCCTGTGATTGGTCCAACTCTCCGTCGCTCACGCCGGAGAAAGTGTAGGTTTAACAGACGAGTCACAGCTGCCATCAGCCAATCGCGGCGCAGCTCTATTATGACACAGCGGTATTCCGCGAAATTGTTTCTTGGAGTTGAGGGAACTGTCTGTTGCTCACTGTAAAATAGGACAAGTGGACGCCGGAGTGCAAGCACAGAGAACGGTGGAGCATACGTCTCAAAAGCACAATAGCTTAAAGGAGGGGAAAAGAGCACGACTAAAGAAGAAGTAAAGGAAAGGAGCACAACTGTTATCTCTTTTGAGGCGGCGTTCATTTGTCCGCCCAGCATCCTACTGAAGAAAACGTTCCGTCTTTTCGAGACAGGGACTGTGAGGTCGGCACGTGTGGATCATTAGCCACGTTTCCAAGGAGGACTGCGGTCTAACTACGAGTCTTATCCCCCTTTCCGGATTGTTTTTCAGACTCCATACAAACTGCACAGACTGTCTCCACTCCACCCAGATCTGCTCCAGCCATGTCGGAGGTTGAGGTCTCTGTGGACTGCGTCCCCACTTGTCCTCTGGAGAGGACAGAGGACGTGTTTAAAGACAGCCAAGAAAACGGCACTTTACTGATGGTGGCGATGATTTTATTGGACTTAAAGAAATGCGGTCCAGACGCTATCGGCGCAGGAGACAGCAGATGTCTCGGCGGTGCCATCGACGCGGGAAGGCAGGAGAAAGAGAAAGAGGAGCGGGGGAGCCGTCGGGTGTCCCCGGTTCTCAAAGAGCCCCGGAACAAGGCACCGAGGAGAACGGAGACCCCCGAGAAGAAGCACGGCTGCCCCTTTGCCGGCTGTGGGAAAATGTACGGGAAGTCGTCCCACCTGAAAGCCCACCTCAGGGTCCACACCGGTGAGTGCGGGGCTCAGCCGGTTGACACGCCTACAAAAAGTCACCGGCTCGGTTCTGCCGACAGCAGCAAACCCGCGCTGCGTCACTTGTAGCCGACTATAATTAGCCACTGCCTTCATTATTATTTCAGGCGGATTACGGTAGCGCTACTGATTCCAAAGTCACAGTTTATAATTTTTATTATTATTATTATTATTATTATATGCTGGACAAACAGTCGTATCTTTGACTTGTGAAGTGTACGCGCAGAGCACATGTTCCCGCTAGAGAGAACACGTTAAGGGACAGGTGGTCCAGTGGGTTCGGCTGCTACGGGAGTGACTGTCCAGGTCATATCATGTCTGCCACTGGCTGAGCAGGCAGAAAAAGAGGCGTGTGTTAGATAAAATGTGTCTTAATGCGTTGTTGACACGCAGCAGCAGGACGCGGGTTCCTGTGGGAACATCGCGTTCTTTCCGTGGGTGACATGTTGTTGGGGTGTAATAAATCACAATGAGCGCTAATTAACTCTAGTCACGATTTATTTGGAGAAGAATTTAAAACGCAGCTATTACTTCGGTCAGCATATTGTCTTATGACCCGTCACAAACGTCCGGGTCAATCCGTCCCTGTGGTCACTGTATGTTCTTGTACGGAGGTAACCCACCCTGCGCCACCGCTTCCTGATACGTCACCCACCTCCACACCCCTCCGTCCAGTTGTAAACAAGAGCGGACATGTGGTTTCAGTGGCGCACGTGGAGGAGGTGGGGTGTGGCCATGTGTGTTTTTTTTTTTTTATTCTTATCTTCATATACAAACTCTAAATCGAGCAAAAACATTTGGTTACATATTCTAAAGGGGGGGGGGGGAACTATTTTTATGCAGCCAGCACACTTATTTTCCCTAAATTACCTTTGTGACGTGGCTCCTCTGAGATGACTTGTAAGTTGTTTGTTTTTTTTTCTCTGGAAACATCTGTCCGATGTCTTCCAGGGTCGCATTGGGACCTAGCTTCAGCGTTCAATGCGCCAAAGGCAGGGTACAGAGTGTTAATCTTTTCCAGGGAAACAGAGACACACAGAAGAATTGACAATACATGCACACAGTTACTGGTAGGGGAAAATGAGACTAACCAACCAACTTAACAGTCATGTTTTGGGACTGTGTCACTGTACAAGAACCCATGGAGCACTGGAAGAACAAGCTCAATGCAGGACTTTCTTGCTGCAAGGCAGTGCTACACTCTGTTCTGCTGCCTGTGTCTTAAGTAACAGATGTCAGTGAAATGACAGAACGTACAAGAAGAAATCAATCACTAAAACATTCTTTTCAGCTTTATTTTTTATCAGCATAGATTAAATGGAAACACTGTGAAATGCCAGGCAGTTTATCAGACCAGCCACTATCTTAAACTTGAAGAACCGTAAATACACATCTTTTATTGGTGATATGTATATGGTGATTGGCTGACATTTTTATTAGGCATTAACAAAAAAAAAGCACTATAAACTTGTTAATTGTATGATGAACAATTAATAATAAAAATAAGTGATTATGTGTGTGTGTGTTCCCAGGGGAACGTCCCTTCAAATGCACCTGGCCAGACTGCAGTAAGAAGTTCTCCAGATCGGACGAGCTTACACGCCACTACCGCACGCACACGGGCGAGAAGCGCTTCCACTGTCCGCTGTGTGAAAAGTGCTTCATGAGGAGCGACCACCTGACCAAACACGCCCGGCGACACGCGGGCTTCCATCCCAGCATGCTGCAGGGCTCCAGCGTCTCCAAGAGACGGCGCTGCTCCACCTCCATGTCCTCCTCCGACTCTGGGGACCAAAGCCCTGCAGGAATCTGAAACACCTACTGTCCATGATTGGTTTATATATATATATTTAGATATATATATAATAGAGAGAGAGAGAATGGTGTTTATTAGTAGGCAACATACCCTGCTGTACCTCCACGTGAATCTCAGTCAGCCAGACAAATATTCAGGGACTTTCCTTTCACACGTGCAACACCAAGCTGATTATCATTTAACTAGAGTTCGCTGACTCATTCCCTGAGGTAATTTATATTTATTAAGGGTTGTTCAGGGTCTGACAGAGAAGACTAGTTATTCTTTTTTTCTTTTTGCCTAGGTTCATTTATGGGTTTTCTGAAAGAATGTCAAATCAAAGTAAAGTTCATTTACATGAACAGTGTTGCTCTTAGAAACTCGCGCTCCATTTAAAGATGCAGTCAAACATTGGCCACAGCATCTTACAGTGGATCGGATCCGAGTTCTGAAGTTTTAGAAATATTCCTATCGTTCAGTGTGAAGAATGACACAATTTCTTTTACAGTTACTTTTCCGTCGAACACAATGTGAATGCACTATACAACAGTATTACCATGTAAATAAATTAAACAGGCAGGACATAGATTCAGATTAGTGTAGTTTATGAGAGTGTAATAAGAAAAGTTATAATATAGAGACGCAGAGCTTAGCTATTTAATTTCATATATGTTTGGCTACAGACCTCAGCTGTGCTTCGAGCTGCTAAAACTGAAATGTTTTTTATGCAACAATAAACTTGCAAATACATGCACACAAAAATAAATCTGAATACATTTACAATACTTCACCAGTCTCATGCGGTGGGAGGGGGATCCGACTTCAACATTTGTTGCATTCAGACTTGAATCTTGTTAGAGGTGCAGAAAAATATAACAGGGTAAGACCTTTTGTTAGCTGAAGTCATTGTAAAATAAAAAATGTCGTTTGTTTTCATTTTCCAGGCCGTGACGGCTTGTGTTCAGTGGAAGTGTGTGCCTTTGTAGCAGAGGAGAATGTTGACGTCATAATCTCTGGGAAGGTTGGGGGAGATGACCCCTTGAATGGACTCGTTTCATATTCTTCATGTTGCATTTTCTCAGAAACACTTTACCGATCAACAGATCAGTGACTCTCTCCAATACCAACTGTGCCAGTGGCTGTACATTGAAAACTTTACCTTATTTTGTGTGTAAACTGTGTTTTGTAAGCGACTCATGTCATGTTTTGGTCTTGTCTGATAATATCACACCCCTTTCCCCCATGTGGTGACATGGAAGCACAACATTTTCCAAAATCCTCAAAAATATCAGTTTTGTTTTTTTTATTGTTATTGTTTGTCGTAGCACTTGTGAGGACTGCCTTCATTACTACTTTGTTGAGAGCGATTGTATTCCATCATGTAGCATGTGTTTCTTTTTGCTTGTCTGGTTATCTTTTATAATATTACTACTAACAAAGTGAGAGGTCTTATTAAATCACTACTTTCCTTAGCTTAATTTTTATATTTGTTCCCACACATTACATATGTTTGCTGAGTGAATTCCTGTTTTTCTTTTGTCGCATAACTGATTAGATGCTGGTGCCTTTCTGGTGGAAACCCTTTTTTCTGATGCTACTGTAACCAGGAACTGTCCGTCCAAACCTCATGCTATTGCAATACACACCACTGTGTAATAATTAATCCTCAACTTTATCATTAAAATAGCTTTTTATTTCCTTTTAAATATTTACCTGTCACTCATTTTTTCCTTATCGTACACACATTTATAGGCATGAGTTAAGAGAGCTGGTCAAACTATAACTCTGAGCAGACAGTTTTCCATTTGCTTTTTGTTTATTAGTCACCTTCATACACTGCACATGACAATAACATTGGTAAATACTGTAGTGGAACTGTTTACAATACATAAAAGTCATTTAAAAAAGAAGAAACTCAAGAAAAAATCTACATGTTAAAAACATCTTCCGTCCTCAAATCAACCAAAGATAATTGCAATAAATATATGCACAGCTTTTTAAACTTCTCTGTCCTTAAGGCATAATCTAATTGCATTAAACAACTGAATCAGAGAAGGGAGTGGGTTGTAAATGAGGGATTCTGGTGCTCCAAGTCGGTGATGTCCTTGATGATGGGATAACAAAATGGTTTCTACCTTATAGGTCAAAGGAAGGTTTGAAGTTGTTTCACCTAATGTTCTGGGATTGTAGGTATGGATGCATGCGTGCGTGAGTGAACAGGGAGCGTCCTTCTAAACTGGACTTGTGTTTTCCTTAATGATTAGCAGCGTCTAGCGTTTGTCACACTCTGTGACACGAGAGATAAACGAGAAGCTCTAACGCCACAAACCGAGTACGGAAAATCTATCTGGACTTTTGTTCCTTTGGCCTTCACAGTGTACCTTGCAAAAGAATTTATGCTCCATTTTTACTTTTCTTTTAAAAAAATAAATAAAATTATAACCACGAACATGAACATATATTACTTGATTTTAATGCGGTAGATCCACACAAAGTATTATATTTTTGTGAAGTGGAAGGAAAATAATCCATGTTTCTTAAAATAGTGGCTTGCATTTTAATAAAAACCGGTGCAAAGAGTAACTGGTATCCGCCTGTGTGCGTAGTACCGCTCTGTGAAAATTTCAATGGTTTGCTAAAACAACATTAGTGTCATTAGTATCTTGAAAATCAAGGAATATAACGGGAACAGTCAGGGATCAATTTGTGGAAAAGTTTACAGCAGAGTTTGGTAAGAAAAGAAGCTTTTACTATTTACCATCTGTAGACCTACACTGACAGACTGGACAACAGATTTATTTAAATGGACAGGCATCAAGTCCCTTGGTACATCAAGAGGAGCTGCAAGAATCCACGACTCAAATGCAAGAATCAGTTGATGTTACAGCTGCTAGACATAAAGCAGAAGATTTTCAGCTGTAATTGTAAAAATATTACTGAATGTATACCACATTCTTCACATTATTTGTCAGAAATGATGAAAACCATGTATCCTTTTCCTTCTTCACAATTATGATCTACTTTGTGTTGTTGCTTTACATTAAATTCCAATAAAGCACAGTTACGTCTGACAACAAAATGTGCTCAAGTCCAAGAGGAGTAAATAATCTTGCAAGGCACAGTAGAAATCTGAGCAATTTACAAAAACAGATCATTTCAGGTAGGGGAGACCGGGTATGGTTGTAACATGGGGTCACATGATCATTTCAGAGTTTTCCCGCTTCCTCCCCAATCCCATATTGTGATTGTCAAGGCTGGAAACAGGCACATGCAGATACTAAGGAGAAAAAACGGATTTTGAGGTAAGAAAGTAAATTTTTTGACCATGACTATATTTTTGTTTAATACTTATACTGTTGCAGATAAAACCATATGACTTACATTAGATGAACGTGTAATTTCTCAGGCAAAATGTGATGCATTTTCCCGTGCTAATTTCAAACCGCTATGCTACTACAGCTAGCTAAACATGGCTGACAGCGTTGGGGTGGGTTGTAACACATCTTTAAAAAGTGTTACAACCATCCCCTTACATACAACTAAGAATGTTGTATGTAAGGGGATGGTAAGAACATTTTGATTTTAATAATTTTACAGAATGCCTAGGCAGTGGATACGAAAGACTGATAGAGGTGTGCCTGCAGATGTTTTAAAAAAGGCATCTGATGAGGTCACAAAGAAGAGCAAGTCAGTCAGATCAGTTGCGAAGGCGCATGGGATCTGCCATGCAACACTGAGCAGATACTGCAATTCACTGCAGAAGCTGAGAGAACAGGGATCCAGTGATCTTCCCAGTGTAGGTTATTGGAGCAGCAACAAAATCTTCTCTGAGGTGCAGGAGGAAGTGTTGGCTGACTATTTGACTCAGGCAGGCAGACCTGTATTATGGACTGGTCTGCCTGTCCATATGCTTACCTTACCACGTGAGGTAAGCATATTACAGGTTAGTCACTGGAGACAAGAGAAGAATCGAATACCAGCGTAGGTGCTAGATAAATTGAAAAAACTTTTTGTGTCTATGTACTCTGATTTTCTATTCCTCTTTCTTTGAGGTCAGAAAGTTTGCATATCAACTGGCAGTAACATATAACATCAAACACGCACAAACATGGGATGAGAAGCAGATGGCAGGGCCTGACTGGTTCACATTATTTATGAAGCGGAACCCTAGCCTGTCAATAAGGAGTCCTGAGGCAACCAGCCTTACACGGGCCACAAGTTTTAACCGCCAAAATGTGGAACGTTTCTTCAACAGCCTTGGACAGGTCATTGAGAGATACAACTTCGACGGGAGCGACATTGTGTGATAAGTGTTACAGCCATACCCGGTCTCCCCTACGTCACGTTCACTTGTGGTGCAGGAAAGAGTGATATGAACCCATAAAATCTAAAATAAAAAGTGCAAATTGAAAGAAATTCAAAAATCAAGCTTGTGCCACAACAGCAGCAGGTGACTGCACAACAGAAAATTAAATAGGCAAAAGCTACGTGCTTTTATATATTCCTCCATACTTTGCACTCTGGTGGCCTTCATGCAGTTTGTACTACAGCCATTCATGTTTACACATTCGTTCATCAACTCTGTGGTTTAACATTTCACTCCAGCGTCGCAGAGAAAGCAGAAATGTCGCAGCGTTTAAGTGTTCAAAGAACTGACCTGTGCTACATAGCAACCTTGCACAGTAAACGGATACAGTACCAGGGGAATTCAAAAGACCACATCCCATATTTCTCGTTACCAGGTACAGGCTCGTTGATCTCATAGTTAGTACATTAAAATAAAAGGAAAAAAATATATTAAAACAAGGCAAACCAGAGCAGAACAGTTGAGTCAGCAGTTATGATCATGTTTGTTACCAGTCAGGGAAATGGAAACCACTTCACAGCAGCAGCTGACCTTTTTTGTGTCTGTAAACTAATATCAGGGTCACATGGCGTCCGCCAGGAGGAGGGAGCTCTTAAACAGAAGTGTGTTTCCTGCCATAGGAGGAATCCGCCACTTTACTGCTTTTACCATTACATATGCTTTCCTCTATGTTCAAGATTTTGTACCAAAGTTTTTATTTGTTAGTGTGATTATTTACCTAATCATCATAGCACTTTACTGTCATGACAATATTCTATAAATGCCTCACATTTTGCCACTCTGGTGGCGAAGTAAACTCACAGCGGATGAAGACAGCGGGTTTAAGTTTGTGAGGGACAAGGGGACCGGCGGTTTTGGGAGGGAGGGGTTACTGGATTTGGCAGGTCGTGGAGGAGGTCGCCTGGCAGCACATGCAGGTCGGGTTGACTGATTTGGGCGGGATCAGATCCAGGTCCTCGTCGTCTGGGATCTCGTCGAGGCGGTAGCCGTCTTTCAGCAGCTGGATGTTCAGATCCTGATTGATTTGCTGAGAAGAGAGAGGAGCAGATGAGTCAGTAAAGAACTGGACCCCTTCAGAGACAAAGAGGATTGTTGTTGTTTTTACCATATGCAAAAATACTACAAAGTAAAATTGCATAAGTTAAGATGTATGCACTGCAAATATATTTTTAATATTATTACCTTTTTGTTGTTAAAATCTGAGATTGTATCTAGATATTGTTTTAGATCCTTTACAAAGAGGTCATAAACAAAACATTTTCAAAAATAAATGTGGGAAATCAAGTTTTATGTTAATGGAGATCAGAGCAGGTACAGAAAAGATAATCACATGTCTCTGGATAATGTTTACAAGAAGAACAGGAGATTTTGATGTCAGATTTGTATTTTTGAAAAAAAATGTTTGGTTGAATACATAACAATAAAAAAATCTACTTGTTTGACTTCATTAATAAAAAATCATTTCTGGGGAAGATGGCATGTTTTTACCCAATTTGGATTATGTACAAATGCGTTCCAATATTATACAAAGGATGTAGATGAAACCAAATTTTCTTGATATACAGATCAAATATAGCTAATGTAATTGAGATCTGGTCAAGGTACAAATGTGTATTTCCTCATTTTTAAAAACATTTTTTGCCGAGTGACTGAATAACTAAGTTTGAGATTGTATCATTAAAGAAGGGCTTCTGAAAGCATATGATGGGTGACACAAGGGAGCTAATGATTAGGAATAATCTGTAAAACAAAAAGTCTTTTAAACCTTTTCACCACAACACAAACATGAAAATAGGCAACTAATAGCTACGTTTGATCAGAGAGATGGTTAAACTCTTTCTACTTCGGTCCTTAGGGTTAGGGTTGACCCTTTCACTTTTTAGACATTAGTAAAACAAAAATCCAGGCATGTCTTTGCATCTGAGTCTTCTTAAATTTTCCAAAATGTAAGCTGATCAGAGTGAGGACAATGTCAGACCGGTTGCAAAATCTGGTTGTTATGCTGATCATAACTACAGTTAATCCAAGAATAAATAAACATTACAGCAGAGTCTAATCTGGATCTCATTTCTACACATATTTAGTCAAACCATCAACACAACGTTCAATATCTTTGTGGAAAGCAGATTTGCTAATGTGAGGTTGTTTGAAAGACGACTTTAAACCCCCACAGTTCGTCCATTGTGAAAAACAACATATTCTGTAAAACCCTTTATGAAGAAGAGACCCAACCCAGTGGATATTTCTGCTTTGAAACACTCTCATTGATCTGTTGACTACTGAAGCTAGAACAATGTTGGAAAGCTAAGACTGTCCGTCCTTATGAATTAGTCTAGTAAAACATAAAAGTGGTAACCATGGCGCTCTCACAGATGGCTGCAGGCATCGCTGCTTGGATCTTTGTCTTGATCACGACAACTAATGCCCTGGTGTGATTCTTCGTGTTCATAAGGTGTCCTTGTTTCCATGAAAGCTGGAAGCAAAGTGTTTTGTAAAGAAACATCTGTGTGCTTCAATAAAGAGTTCCCATCAGAAATAACACTTATCATCAAGCGTGAATCTTAGAATTTTAATTATACATTTCAACTCTTTATTTTTACAGGATCAAATGATACTAAAGCAAACATACGTGATTTTATTAAAAATAAACACATGCAGGTGTGTATGCATATACCCGACTAAGATTTCGTCAAACTGGTTCAACCTGAACCTCAAAGGCATTCATTTTCGGATGGCTATTCCATATGCTTAATATTTGCATGTTTTATCTACTCAATAGCTGCTTTTAAAGTTGTTTGGGATACGTTTTCCTGTTGGAAAACCCAACAGTTTCAACCATCTGACCCTAATGACAACCATCAGATGAAATAAAAACAGTTAAAAGCAGCTCAGGAACCATCGAGGCTCAAGCAAAGCGTGAACTGGAAACTGCTGGTTTCATTGTCTAAATGAGGCCAATTTTACATTATTATGAACTAAAAAGGTGTTGGTCAAAGAAACTCCTGCTTAAACATCAACATCTTCAATCTTAGCTGAAGTTTGCCCTGCTGCATAGAAAGTCAAGAGCTTTCTGAAAAAAAAAAAGATTATCAGATGAAACAAAAGGTTTTCCACAGGGATAAGTATGCACAAACAAATCAATAAAGGCACAAAATTGATTTGACTTTGATCAGTGTATGTAAGTTTCTCCCAGATCTTTATTATCACTCATACTTTGAGAGTTACAATAGAAATTCAGTATCAGCAGGTGAACTGGGTTACAATGTTTCTACTCCCCATCTTTTATTCACACAGCGACAAGTCAGTGTAAATATATCAGCACCCAGATGGAAAACTGCTGTAAAGAGATTGCATTTAGGATTCCTCTGAGAAATGAACATGTTCTCCCTGTAATGCAAGCTGCACATTCCTTTAAAAACAAAATGTGCAGAAACTGAGGAAAAAGCATTTTGTGGTATTTACATCTTGCTTTATGCTTCAAACACTTTTTTTTTTGTACAGGCGCACCTGCGGTTTAATCATGCGCTTGCAGTGAGAGAGGACGCCTACATAATTAGCATGGATGTGCAGGATGGGCTTAAATAAGCTTGCCTGAAGACTGGCTTATAAAGGCATCGTGCTTTCCTTCCTGACAACCGTGAAGAATCGAGGCAAAGGAACGAGGGATGGAAGACTATTAAGTAGTAAATAGGAGGAAAGGAAGTAGACTGCACTGCAGTCGTCTCACCTCTGCAGAAGAATATCCAGACGACGAGTATCTAGACATGTCGAAATCATCGTCACTGCAGTACAGAGATACATGTTAGCAGTTCTTTTTCTGGATCCTCAAAAGTGTGCGTACAAAAACAAAGGATGTTTCCGCCATCTTACCTGTCGGTATCTAAGGCCACCAGGGGCTTTTCGTCTGGGCTCTGGTCTAAAGATGAATAACCTTTATTGGGTACTACCAACCTGCGGTGGAGTGAAAAAAGGGGAACGGGAGGGGGGTAAGGCAGGAGTAGTGAGAACATGACAAGCAGAGTTGATGAGAGAGTCATAAAGACTGGCCTAAAGGCTCAGCTACAGCTGCACTACAGGAACAACAGAAGCATGGAAGAAGTCTGCTTACTGACTCAAACATTACAAACCCCAAATCAATATAGCTATTTTTGAAGACATATGGACTGAGAGAAGTAAAGCAAGCTTTGAATACTCCGACATGGCTGGAGTAATCTAGACAGGAGTGTTTTTTACTGATTTCTTCCACGAACCTTCAACCACAGCGCTAATTTCTTACCGTGTTCTGGCCATGACGTTGTTCTTCTTGGGCTGCTGGTTAACCGGACTACCTACAGTGTTGTTGTTCTTTAATGAGCCCTTCCTGGCCAGGTCTCTTTGTTTCTCTGCACACGAGATAGGACCAGATTAATAAGAAAACAACATTACGGCTGACCTTCCCTCCATCCAGGACTTGTTCGGGTCTAAAGGCAGGAAGGAGGAGGGCAGCTAAAATGTTTATTACACTTTATTACACATTACAGTTATTACACAAAAAAGTTGACTGTTTGGAAATCATCAGCAGTCAGGCTCTGCAAATTGAAGAAACAAAACAACTCACAGCTATTTGTTAATTAAGGGATGTCATATTAATGTCATGTTAAACACCTAACTCTCGGCTGCCAATGGAAGCAGAAAGTCCAACTAACTACCCTATTAGTCAGCAGCTCGTTAAAATTGTGTTAAACAGCGTATTTATATGTGTATTAATCAGGATACTACATAAGCTGATATTCTTATGCTACTTTTATACAGTTTTATTTTAAATATTTTTGGGAATGTAGTGATACAATGAGACTGTGGTATATCTTACTTAAATGCTAATCTAATTACAAGAAATATTTACCATTTGAAACCAAAGTCTGACACCAAATATCCTTCTCGTTGTTGAGGCCAGCAGCAAAATAATACACACAAGATTTAGTAATCATGTGTTTCGTTCAGACAAATAAAATCTTTTTTTACAGTCAATTTTAAGTTTCTCAGTGACTGAGAAAAATTACTCCTTAAATTCATACGCAACAAGGTCAGTTTATGCTACAATTATATTATGACAGCCTCATCTGTATGTCAAAGTTTTGCAGAGGTTCTGCTAATAAACCACCATTTGATTCAGGTGTGTTGAACTGAAACATGCAGGATGCTGACATTGTTCTTTGTACCACTAATTGTACTCCCTTATTTATCTCCCTCCCATGTTCTCTCAGGCATTGTCAGATTCTTCTGATTGTTGATACTTGCTGTTTTTGCTCTTGTTTGTGTCTTTGTTCACTGTTCAGACTTCACTTTGGTTTTGTTGCTGTTGGACTTCCACCACTGTACGCATCACTATGTTTTACTTGCTTACAAGCTTTTAAAAAACTTTCAGCCCACCATTCTCCTGGATCTAGTCACATGACAGATAATGACATTGCTGCTATTCGCCACTGGACTCTGTCCAGGGTTCTGAAACTAAGTTAATTATTTTTGTCATCTTTAATTTTGGTAAATCAGCTGAGTGACTGCTTGGATGAAGGGAACTCACAGATGACATTTTGTAATGGATTAAAAACCAAATGATTACACAAATACTTGACATAATAATCCATACTGGAAACATTCAGTCACCTCAGTCCTAAATGATTAACAATTAAATTAAAAACTTCAAATCTTTTAATCATATTTATTGAATTATTGTGCATTTTACACATATTTGCTGATTCCTACATTTACATATATTTCTTACCTATTTTCATCTGGAGGGGTGAGGGCTTATAGTTGATAGTAACAGCTTCTCCTTCTCTGGTGTCGGACTCTGCCTCCGAGGCAGTGGAAGAAGCCGGGTCCTGGATTGAAAAGAAACCCCACCAGAGACAGAAAGATGAGCACAAATACATAATTCTGATCCTAACATTAATTATTCATATCTTTTTGTCCACTATGAAGACAATATGGTAAGATACATAGCGATTTTAAGTACGTTTTGATGTAAATAAAAAGAATAGACTTAGAAAACAAAAAGAATGGTGCTACAATTCCTTAAATGGGTGCTGGTTTCTTTATGTCATGCATAGGGTTTCATGCTTTCAGTAAAACAAAAGTCGCAGTTGTAATAAAAACAAGCTTCCAAAACCAACTAGGAACATTATGAACAAGTTGATGGAAAATACAACACAATCTATATAAAGTGTATTCAGAGGGTCAACTCTAAACAATTCATATTCTATTTGCCATTTAACAAACAAAATTACTGACCAGCATGTTATGAAACTTCACCAGGGACAACATTGCCTTGGAGCTGGGCAGTGGAGGCCGCCCTGCAGGTTTATATTGTTGCTATATCTTAACAAATTGATTGTAGAAAGAAACCTTCATCTATCATTAAACTCAGTACTAGATAGATGTCAAAATATTCTTGTAAATAATAACACTATTACTACTAATAAAAATAACAATAATAATGATGATGACGGTGATGATAATAATAACTGATCCTCTTAATATCAGATCTATTCATGTAAAAACATAAAATATGGGATAAAATAAATAAGCAAAAGAATCATTGCCATTGAATATTACATATATAATAAAAGATGAAAATAAAAAACAAAACAAAAGTACCTTTTCTTTGACCACTTGACAAAATTACAACAGTTTTTCAGAGAGCAAGAAGCTCTATGCATGCCCCAGATATAAGAAATCTTTTTATTATTATTATTATTATTATTATTATTATTATTATTATTTATTCAGTTCGAATAAAACATCTACTGTAAAGTAGGGAGAGAACAGCCCCGATTCAGTGCTCATATGGGACCCGGTGATTAATGGAAATCAGAGAAAAGATCATATTGCCGAGAGTCTCGTCTGGTTGGAGCTGGGCAGTGGAGGCCGCCCTGCAGGCTGCAGTATCCTGGGGCTCCGCTACAGGCCACAGAGCGCTCCGCTGTAGCAAGCTACCCCGAATTACATCAAAAGGCGTGGGTTTGATTTGATACAGGCAACAAACAAAATATCCCGATTTAATCTAGTCAAAGTGCAGCGAGAGGCGTCGAAGAAAGAGCAACCTGCTGCTGATGCTGATGATGTAGCAGCAGCAGCAGCAGCAGCAGCAGCAGCAGAGACTCAGGACGGGATGCTTGTTTACGCCAGACATGACGGATGCTGCGCAGGAGAGAGGACGTTGCCTGCGTGACATAGAGGAACAAGGATTCCTCTTTTTGAACACGTCAGCCACATCAGTGTTGTACCATATACCATGTACCATAGTGCCTGTTAAAAACTTGCAGAGACTCAAACTACATCAGCATAACTCCCGGTGTGTGATGGATTGGGTACAGGCCTCATTTGATTCCCATCCTCTAATCTAATTGTATGTTATTTGAAAATATGAACGTGACAGACAGCAGAGTCATTATCTCCAGGCAACGTGAAGCAGACCCCAGGGACTCACCAGCGGCTGCATCTCGGACTGCATCTCTGCCTCCTGCACCGCGCTCGGTACCTGGAATCTGTCTATTTCCTCCATCATGTCGGCGATGTTCAGGTTTTCTTTTCTTCTCCTTTAAACAATCCGATCGCTTCACCGCGTGATCACCAGGACGGCGTTCAGCCTCAGAACCGGATCAATCCCTCTGGTTCTCCGGTGCCGAGCTTCATCCCAGCTGACTCTGTGTCGACGGTGGTCTGACTGGTGTGGTGACGGCGAGTCCACCACCCACTTCCGGGGAGGGGTATCCCAAGCGGCGGTCCGTGGACCCAAATCAGGTCTTATTTAGAAAATGACATGGTCTTCCGGAAAAAAACAAAAAAAGGCTGGCTCAATTTAAAAACTGCAAAATGTCCATAATTCACAGACCCAAAACAACATAAAAAATGTATATTTAATTTTGCACTGATTAGGGTGATCAAAAGAAACAAATTCAGTTAGTAGAACGTGTGTGCTGAAAACATTGGATAAAAAGGCAACATGACTGGATTTTCCTTTCTACTTTTAAATTTACACAAACAATAAAGAGTCAAAGTTAATAACACTAAAGTGTAGTCAATGTTAAAATTAATATTTTACATATATTTACCTTTTTTTTTACTTCCTAAATGAATTATGGCCAAAGTGTTGCAGCTTCTCTCTCAGAAATTAACCCAAAACAAGAAAACAAGCAGATGGAATCAGATTTTACTACAATCTGTTAACTTTCCAATTATGAAGTTTAGTGGTAACATTATCTCCATAATTCAAGCCCAATGGTTTTGTCTGATTATAATTTGCTCATTTGTGGTGATTCTGAACCACAAAGTCATTCAATTCAAATGAATAGATAGCTTCTCTATCATAAAATCAACTGTATCAGAAATTTAATTTCTGATACAGTTGCATAAAGTATTTGATTTGTTATTTTTTGCTCAGACATTACTCATGAGCAATGGGAGCTTTGTTTTGTTGCAGTTCAGTAACAAGAGTTCTCTAACAATTGCCCCTAAACCTAATAAATGGCTGTGTCATCCGAGGAGTCAACAAACAATATCAAGCATTTGCAATAGCTAGTGAACGGTGAAGTCTTTTGTATTGCTGTGGAAGGATTTGGTTCACTCCACTTGTAGAATTGCTGAAGTTCGGAGTTGGAGGTTTTAGAAGCAGAAGGGACATTTTTTGAATTATACCACAGGATTTCAATTAAATTTGAGTTCAGAGTTTGACTAAGTCTATGGAAGCCTTCACTTTAGTTATTTTTTATTTTATCGTGGTCCGTTCAGAGGTGGACTTGCTGTTGTGGTTTGAATTACAGCCCTGCTGGATACCTGAAGTGGGCTGGAGCTCAGGATCACAAACTGATGAGGAGAAACTTTCTGGTGCAGAGCAGAATTCATAGTTTCATTGATTATGGCGAGTTGTCCAAATCCTAATGCAGCTAAGCAGCCCAAACCGACACACACACCACCACAATGTTTGACTCTTGATATGCCGACGTTCTTTTTCTAAATTGCTGTTTTACTTTTAGACTAGTTGTAATTGAATGAACAACTTCCAAAAAGTTTCACTTTTTCTTTGTCATACACAGAATACTTTCCCAGAAGTTATGAGGTACTAAAGGTGTTTTGTTTTTGGCTAGTTGAAGATGGTCTTTAATGTTCTGTTTGATCAGAACTGGTTTTGGCCTTGATATTTAACCATGGATTCAATTCTGTCCCAGTTTCTTTCTTATTGTTGAATCATGAATACTGAGCTGAGTATTCAGCCTGCAGTGCCTTTCCACACTAATGAGCCCACCTGGTACTCACCTCAATGGAGACAGGACAACACTTTTAAGTTGCCAAAAGCAAAACCTAGATGAACTGAAGCAGGTTCTTTGTCGCCTTTCATAGCACGAATACTGAAACTTGTCAAATTTTGCTTTGTATTTTTATTTTTACTAAGGTTTTGCATATAAACTGACTTTATGTTAAATTTCCAATTTTCCTTCTCTAATTTGTGAAGTTGCAACCACAAGCTATAATGTAGCAAAAACACAGCGCATTACAGTTTAAATTGTAGGCTGTAGGTTTATCCGGCCCCAGTTACATTGTCACTCCTGGATAAAATCCAGTGCAACCAATTGCCTAATAAATAGAGTCCACCTGAGTGTAATTTAATCGCAGTATAAATGAGTTATCATTAATCAACAAAACACATTGGGAAAACAATGGAGAACAATAGACAAGTCAGTGATAAAGTTGTAAAGAAGTTCAAAGCAGGGTTAGATTATGAAACTAAAGCCCAAACGTTCACAGATTACTGTTTAAATCGTCACCCAAAAGGTCAGGCAAGGAAAGCAATAATCCTCTTTGCTAATCACACACTAGTTTGTTTGGGCCTATATTTTTTACATTGATATTTGCAGTTTTAACATAGCAGTGCAAAAGGGTTCAAGAGGTACGATTTCATTAGCAAGACGCCTTAATTGTCATATATTACAACAAAAGTAAACACTGTTAATTTCATATTTTATTTTTTGCCACCATTATTTACCACCTCTGCTGTATAGTTCAAATAGACAATCTGAATACTTCACCTGTGAAATGTGTTGGATCTAACAAAAAACGTATCCTAAGCTGCTTTCGCTCTGGGTCAATTTTCACACTGACTCTTCTGATTTCATATCTTCCCAACCCAGAAACGCCAGCAGAGAGCAGCAACAGCATGCTCCACAGCACAAGGATCCTGGCGCTGCTGCAGTCAACGCCTTCAGTCTCAAGTTGAACCAGCAGATGACAGTATTAGCCTTTGGAAGACAGGGTTGGCAGGTGGCGTACAAGTTGAATTTCAAATAAATGTACGTACGGCAGGGTCGAGCAGGTCTCTGCGTTTCAGCCTGCTAAATCCAATCAACCCGAAGCCTAAGTTCTAGCAACACCCCGTTGCATTAGATCTGACTAGCTTATATGCTTTTATGTCAAGTTTTGTATGTTTGACAAATGTGAAACTCGGGCAAATCATGTGGAATTTAGGCGAAATAATGGAAATGTGAATTTGCAAACCAAAAAGGGTGTATTTTTCGCATTCTCCTGCTCGTCTGTCACATTCACACACTCATCATGTCCCCATGATTTCACCATGTTTTGCATGGTGATGCTTTTCCCATCACCCCTTTACTCAAGCTTATTATATGCTATAATTAGACCTCTGCAGACAAAATGGTCATTCATAGTAAATTACAGTTATTTCAATGTTAAAACAGAATTGCTGTCAAAACACATTTATTGGATGGGTGCTTGGGTTTGTGCCATTGCGGATTTTTTTTTTTCACTAGAAGAGATTAGAGCATTCCGATTCAATTTTCACACACTTAAGAAAGAAACGTATCATGTAGATACCCACATGAGAAATGCAAATGTATTCATGCCTCCTGAATCGTTCCACATATTTTGACCTTGCTATAGCTTTCGGTGTATTTCACTGGGTTTTTGAGCCATATAACAACACATGGAATTCAGGATTTTCGCAATTTTTGGGAAACATAATGTGTAAAGCGAAGGGGTGTACACCTGTGTGTAATTTATTTTCAGTATCAATCACGAAGGCCTCAGAGGTTCGTTAGAGAACATCAGAAAACAAATAGCATCATGAAGACAAAGGAAGTTACAGGAGGAGTTTGAAGCGGAGTTAGATTATAAAATAGTACTCCAGGCTTTGGATATATCACAGATCACCGTTCAATCTGTGACCCATAAATGGAAAGAGAATGACAAAACTGAAAACCTATAACATAGACATTCACATAAACAGGTCAGGCAAAACAAGCATTGATCAAAAAACATCAATTATTAGTCCAAACCAGGTCATCATGAAACTCTGGCAAAAGGAAAACCATAAATTCTGTTTGGAGTCTCCTACATCCTATGTAATGGAGCCATCGGACATGTGAATAAAGGTGCTGTGTTCACACAAGACATACACTGAACCTCATGACATATGCATACAGGCAGAAAACATGAGCAGCACTAAATGCAGAAAAATCCTGAAAGAAAATTTGACAGAGCCCTCAAAATACTTTCATTAGCCTGGACTGGAGGCCCACGTTCCAGCAGGCGAAACACCTTAAACATACAGTCTAAGCAACATTGAAATAGTTTACAGTTTCAGTCTTTGTTTAAGAATGTTCCAGAGTTCAAACTTATATCCAAGTGAGAAACTGTGGCAAGACTTTGCAGTTCAAAAATCAATGAAATATTAATCACTTGTTGCGCAAAACTGCAGAAACACCTTGAAAGACTTTCTGCTCTGATGCACCAAAAGATGGTTCTGCCAAGTTTTGACTCAAAGAGGCTAAATATGAAGTTACATCATATTTTTTTTCAGAGTTTTATTTGTAAAATTGTTTACACCATATTTGATTTTCTTTCCAGCTAGTAAAAAGCCGCTGCTTTGTTATGGTTGATAATTAAATCCAAATAACACACACAAAAATTTGTGTTTCTAACACAACAAAACATTTAAAAGTTCAATGAGTATGAATAGCTTTTCAAGGTAGTCTATTCAAGCCAAACGCCCCTGAGATGTGTTATTAGGAGACACTAAATAACAGTCGTATATTAATTGTATGTTACATAAGACAAAAAATAAAGCAAACAATCAGTTCCATTTTTGGGGCTCAGAAAACAAATGTTAACATCTGATCCTCTGATGGTTGCATTAAAACTAATATACACGGACAAACACACCGCTGCAGTCACACAGTGGCAGAGACTAACAGTGCTGATGACTGATGTTGAGCCTGATGTGCATTATGCAACCAGCAGCAGTGAGGATTGAGTTTCAGATTACCGTCTCCTCGTACATCTATTAGTAATCTCTTTGTAATGTCCCTTTCATTATATAACACCGTGCTGAACGTAGGGAGATGCTTCCACATCAAATACCACAGCGATACAGGGAGAATTTGCAGCTCACAACTGAATGCAATTCAGTTCATTAATCTAACAACAGTTCCCAACAACGATCAGAGCACGTATGACGGATTCCAAAAGCCATATCTTATTTCTTACAATTGATCACCGAACGTCTAGATGGATGGATCTATGGAAAGGTAGCAGTTAGGAGGGCAGATACTATACTGGTTTACATGCTCAAAATAACTGTTTTCATTGTTTAGAGAAGATTTGATTTGAATATGCTGTAGATGATACACTGCATGCGTTGACCTTCACATCTCCCTTACAGAGAAAACATCTCTGAATTGGCGGTGGCCAGTTTCCATGAATCTGGCTCTGCTGGACGGTAGCTGGGAACAGAGAAACAGAGATAGGCTGCCAAAGAGACGAAGATCAAGAGAGTGACTGTCAAGAAGATAAATAAAAGACAAGCAGACAGTCAGCTGTGCAGCTGCCTTTCTGATGAGCAGTTTCCAATCAACAACCCAGGAAAAGCTCACACCATCTGTTTCACCCAGTCTGAGCTATAAACCCTGTTTATCACACACGTAAAACAGTGTGATAATACATTATAGTATCACATTCTTTGTTTTCTCAAACGCAGGCTCCCCGGATGCACAGCTAATGCAATCTAATTGCTGTGAACAAACATGACGCAGGTCTTTATTTTAAATCAGTACCGTTGCCATGGGTGTGACATCTGCAATGTTTTTATCACAACTGTGGAAATGAGTTATTTTTATATTAAAGATATACATATAGGTGGTTTCTGCACATTCATTAGTTTTAGTCTTTCTGTGGTTGAGGATACATATAAAGATGCAGATCAGAACATTTTGTTGTAACAACACTTTGTTAGCATATCTCGATGTGTACAATCAGAAGGAATCATGCACCCAAAATCCAAAATGTTTGGATTTTTAAAATATATATTACTTTGAGCTGCACGCAGTAAGGCTCTGAAGCCAGCCAAAGGTCTTACATGAGTTATTTTAATAGTAAAATAAACTCGATGAACCCAGGATTATGCTTTTTTCTTCCTTCTCCTCTTCCGCTTATTGCTAAATATAGTGCCAGGGTTCTTTGTGACATTGTGACAAAAACATGTTGCATTGGAACTGTAACACAAAAAACTCACAACTCCGCTTGGCTAACCAGCAACCTGCATGTGCAAATTGGAGGTGTGTGTAATTCTCACCATCTGGAAGGCCTACCAGAAAAAATCCAGCATGTGCTGGATGGCAGAGAGATTTTACCCCCACATTCTCCTTCTCACATTTATCCCAGAGAACCTCTGGTCATTTTTAATCTCCTGATAAAACCTAGGAGAAATCTAGAGTAAATGATAAAGATTAGCTTTGATTTGCATATTTCAGAAGAGCAAGCGGACATATAACAAATCACATTTCAAAATGCCACAGGTGTCAAAAAACATAAGGTGAAAAATTTTAAAATATGCATTTTATCCGATTTTTCAACATGTAGCTCCACCTTGTGGAACGTAAGAATATAACTTACGATTGGATGGATCGTCCATATTTTGTGGAAAATTGTGTAAGAGGATAAAGATGAGAGATATTATGAATACATCCACAGACAACCCATGACTTACATCTTTAACAAGGGGAAACAAAGCACAAGGGTTTCTTCACACATCACACACATTCTTGTGTGAGAATTTTTTATTTTTCTCTTTTCTCCTTATATTAAATGCATTTATTATCAGGATACACACATTTTATTCAATGAACTGAAGGTCATGAGGCCTGCTTGCCTAATTAAAAATACCTTTAGAAAATAACAACTTTTAAGCAGGTTTGAAATACACTTTTTTTATTAAGCCCAAATTTCTGCAATAATGTTTTTTATTGATTTGATGTCTTATTCTGGTCATAAATGTTGCACTTTCATTAACCGTAAGTAATTAAAAATGCTCAGATTTAAAGGTTTGAGAACACTAGTTTTTATATAATTAAACTATGAAATGCCTTTTATACAGTGAATTGAATTTCTGAAATAAATTAACTTTGATTAAATATGCCACTTTCTTCTGGAGTTTCTGTCTCAATTGAGTGAAACTAGAAGAAGATTAAAATAGTAATATAACAAAAAATAAATAAATAACGAGAAGTCCCAACCCAACCTGTTTTACACAAGATTCTACTCCACTCAGCGCACTTTGTACATTTATTCTGCTTTTTAAAAACTGTATAGTACTGACATTAACAGTAAGAAAACATGTTACACCAGTTATATGCTGAAATTACCAAAAACAAATGTGCTCTTGTTGTGTGAACTTTTCAAGATATACTCAGATGCCCAGTTGGCAGATTTCCCTTCACTCTGACGTAGACTTATTCTTATTAAAAATAAGTTTTTCCTTACATTGTTGCTGCTTTGTGAGCTGTGTCTTGGAAAATAAAACTTTGGCTTATTTACTGGGAAGAATGAACTGGTAACGGCGGTTTCAGAGGAGATGTTTTTCTCCTCCTTTACACCGAAACTCCTTTGAATCGTGTTTGATTTAGTGACAGAGGTACAAATTAAGCAGAGATGGGAGAAACCGAGAGAAACTCCCTACAGGAGAGAGCTGGGTGGAAGGCACCGTGTACGTTACTGAAAAGATTTAAAAGGAGAATTGTATGTGTTAAGTTTCGCTTTTCCTTCTCTCACACACTGATCTCTGAGACGTACACAGATTTTCTAAATAAAATATCCAAAGACAAATGCGTCTTTCTCTGATTGATTCAGTGTATCGCCCTTTATCAAAGCGCAAAAGAATTTCCCTAAACAGCTGCAACATAAATAATTCAACGTGATCAACTGTTCACTGTCGCCACATGCATTTTTAGATGGAAGGAATCTCACAAGTTAAGTAACTGGATGCAATCAACCAATTGGCTTAATAAATGTAATTTCACTGAATTATTTTGTAACTGGTTGAATTCTAACTGGAATATGTGCAAATGTCTGTATGATTAGATTTATTTGACTATAGCAATATCTCTGTATAAAAACTGGGTGTTTTTGTGTAAAACAGCAACATATTTAAAAATCTCTCTTGACTAAGCAAACCTAAAGCAGAAGAGCAAATGATATGAAATTCAAAGTGCCTACAACAATCAACTATTACTGCTGGACGCCCATGGGCACAGATATTTTCCAAATTTCCTGTTATTATATTTGAACACATACTGAATTAAATTATTGCACCATCTGTAGGATGATGCTAATTGTCAGTAAGAAGATATAAGCCGTTTATATTCGCAAAACCATTAGAACGACTCCGGGTTGTGGCTACAAGATAAGGATTGTGGACTTCTGCTTGATTAACGACAGGAAGTGGGTCACGGTTCCAAGCAGTGTGTTGAACATTGATTATCTCAGCGCAGGAGGCAGCATGAGGTCAGCTTTTATTTTAGTTCAGACTCTGTTGTTCATCCAAAGGGCAAAGACTTTAAAGGCAATATATAGAACGGTGAATAAAGTGTCTGCCATTTCCAGAAGTTTTTTTTTTTGTCACATTTGAATCCTTTAGAACATAATTTTTTTTTTTATGTTGGACAAAGTTAATATAAAAAATTCAGCTTTTTTAAGAAAATAAATCTAAATCAAACTGAGCCTATGTGAAAAAGTATCCATCCCCTTGTGAAATTATGAATTAATTGTGATTAACTATACTGATCTCTTCAGAGATTACAGTGGAGAATCCTACCAGGACAAGCTGCTCTCCCAAAATGAGTCCATGAGCGCACACTTTTGAAATCTACAAGGTCACAAAATAATTCAGGACAAAATCTAGGTGGCTCATTTGAGCTCAGAGATCATTGTTCCAGAAAAAGAATCAGAACTGACAAAAATGTCATTCAAGGGAAACGTTCAGAGAACAAAGCTCTGGTCACCAGTTAGAGGACAAAAGTCCACATGAAAAACATCTTAATCTCTGTGACTTTGGGGAAGATATTCTAGGGATTTTCAGACTGCTGTAATTGACGGAGCCATGCATTCAAGAAAACAACAAAAAAAGAAATACAATACCAGACCATCAGTTGATGAATGTTCTTGTGGTCACGCCTGTGTTGTGTTGCAAGACAAAGTTCCAACACACATCTGCGTAATACCTCCAAAATACACAAAAATTAAAGTTCGCAGAGGCTTTGTCAAATGTCTACGTTAAGTCCAATGAAATCCACCGGATTAAATTCTGAAATTTGCTCCAGGCCGTGCATATCTTTTAATGTGGCTGAAATTTGTAAAGTTGTGCAAAGAAGACGTTTAGTCAAAACAAACATGGCTTGATGGCTGATCCCAGATAATGCAACCGCACTGTTATTTTAGTTTGTTGCCTAATAAATGAAATCATCAACAGTGCATTTTGAATTTTTATTAATCTGATATTTAAATTTGCTTGATGACCTGACATATCAGAGTGTCAGTAAGGGGGGCAACAACTTTCTATAACACTGAAAAATTAAATTGTGACACCAGATGTGGACGGTGTCAGTAACTAAAACATGTAAAAATACTTTACAATCAATAAAGACATGTATACAAAAAGACATGTAAAAAACCCAAAAGACTCTTTTCTTTAATTTTACGTTTATTCATTCACGTAAAACTAAAACTAAAAATAAAAAAATATATATACAGTATTGCAAGCTGACAACTAGTATGGCTTTGAACTTTTTGATTCATCAGCAGATTAAAAAAGTAATTAATGTTCTTGGAAAAGATCAGATGCTTTCATACAAAAAAAGATGAGCAGTGAGTTCCAAATGTTACCAAAATTGTTTCAGTATTGTTAATAATTTGAGCAAATCTTGCTACTAATCGTCCCATGTAAGTTTGACATTTATTTCTCCATCCATGAAAGTTTATGTGAGGTTACATTTGGCATATCTCGACTGAGCCCTTCGATGTTTCAAAACAACACTTGTTTTACAAGATAAACAAATTCTCTACTGTAAATGCTGGATGTTTTTCAGGAGGCTTGTTACAACAGAAATGATATTTTTGTGTAAAAGTGATTTTTTTTTTTTTTCCAGTCAACACTGATGATGCCTGTCTGTAAGACTATTCCTCCGCCTTCATCGGAGCTGGGGAGGAAAAAAGAGGAAGGCACAGCAGAACAAAAGAAACGGTGTTGTAAGTTACACTTCTGCAGAGGATTTTAATCCAGTGGGGGTTGGATCAGGGAGAGACTGTCAAACAGGGCCCTCGAGCTCCTTTTTCCGTCAACAAAACATCAAAGTGTCCTATTTCCAATTCTTCCCCTGAATTTTATCTCCTTTCCTCCAAAATATAAACCAAACTTTATCTCCATCTGTCGTGGATCAGAGACGACTTGCAGCAACGTCTCTGTGCTCCCTGTCTTTTACTTTAAGCCGTGGGTCTCTACCTGTTGTGCATTTGCTGCTCTGTTGCTTCCATCATTAGCGGTGCAGCCAAAATAAACAGCAAAACTGACTGGGGAGTCACATTTTTAACGTTCACTCTCAAAAATTTTCATTGCCTTTCAACCAGCCAGCCTTATCAACCCCAGCTCCTCTATTCCACTTCATTGCACTTTCGCTGTTTCGCCTCCACATCCTCGCCGCCGTCCTGCGTGACGAGATGAAAAAGACTGGCGTAGAGGAGGAGGAGATGGCGATCTGCTTGTGTGGAGCGAGCCAAACTGACTGACAGATGGACAGTCCCACCGACGCACAGCAGAGATAAGAGGATTTGGGCCTTGCTTGTTGTTGTTGCTTTTGGTCTTGCCTCAAATCTTAACTCAGTTAGCTTACTCTGAGCTCCCCCGAATGGCACAGACGAGATGGGGATGATGGTGGTGCATTGTACACGGTTTTGTAGCACAAATGGAGAGAGAGGAAACAGAAAAGCTTGGGAAGACTTCTCCACCTCTACCATCCTAGCTTGACGTTTGTCCTTGTATCGAGTTCATATTTTCAGGGCCTCGGTCAGGCTGCAGTCAGCATGTACTTCTCCTCTGCCCTTGTCTGATCCAGTCTGACAGCAAAAACTGGCATTTTGTCTTGATGTGAAGGCACCTTGCAGGCTTTGTAGAGGACCACGAAGAGGATGAGGATGAGCAGGCCCACTACGGAGTTACAAACAATGGCCACGATAGCCCAAAGAGACAGACCCATACTCAGCTCTTGCTCCATGCTCAGCCCGGGCAGCGGTCACATCAGGCTTCAGGACCGTCTGAAGTGTCCAACCATTATGTAGTAATGCTTATCTTCCTTGGAAGTAATGTCTAAAGTGGAAAAAAAGAGAAGAAATTCTTATAAATAACCATAAATTAAAATAAATAAATAAATAAATAAATAAATAAACTCAAACAGTACCATGCAGAAACACTCATACTTGATTTTTTTTGTTTAAGATATTGCAACATTATAGTCACAAACTTCAAAATATAATACTGGGATTTTCTGTGACAGACAACCATAAAGTAAACCATAGTTTTTGTGTGCTTTCAGATTCAGAAAACCTGAGTTGATGCTTTATAGAATCACCTTTACTGCAGTTTTTCTTGTTACCTGGGGTCTGTTGAATGTATCTATGTTAAGAAAGTCTAAAATTAGTAACTTTCCCAACTAAGAACCTCCAGCATTGGAAACTTTTCAAATAAGTAATAGTAATATATCTACCAGACTGGTCAGGAAAGTTTATCAGAGCAAACAAGACCATGAGAAGTTCAAAGAAACCAAATAAAGTGCAAGTTTTCTAATAATCTCCCAGTTTCAAGTTCTTTGCAGTTTCTAACTGGTTGTCTTCCAGTATTGTCAGGCATCTATAGCTCTGGCTCTACCGAAGAAAAGCATCCCTGCAGTATAATGTTGCTTTTATATTTCATTGTGTGAATAATGTGTTCAGGTAGATGTGCAGCATTGCAATACTGCAGCAGTTGTCTCTGTTCAGGAGTGATTTCAAAGTTATTCTTCCCTTTATGGACTTTTCAAGTTGGCTAATAAAGCTTGATTTTGGTCTCATCTGACCAGAAAACATTTTTTCACATGATTACTAAGCGTCTCATCTCACTGGGCGAACTGCGAAAGGGATTTCTTATGGGGGCTTTTTATATTAGCTGTCTTCTAGTCACTACACCAGTTTTGTGAAGTGAATAATAAATAGTTGTGGACACTCAAACTGTGCATCTCTGCAGTCTCTCCTGTTGTTACCTTGGTCCTCTTGACTAATGCACTCCTTTCATGGGTTTATGTGGAAGATCATGTGTTAGCAGATCTGAAACGTGCTATTTTCTAATGATGGATTTAACATTGAAATTTCTATTAGTAAGATGATTGAAAAGCATGAATTAATTTATTATCTTATACTGGTCGATCTGAAAACTCAAAGAAAACACGTTAAACTTTATGGTTGGCAAGCAGCGGAAAAGTTGAAGAAGTGTGAAGACTTTTAAAGGCACTGGGTGAAAGTGACACACTTGGGCAACAGTAAACCTGTCTGTCACGTGAATGCGCTAAGTCCTCGGGTAAAGATTACTTTCCCTTTAATGGGTTAGTCATGAAGTGCAGGGGCTTTATTCTTAACAGGTACTTTTATATGGAGCAACCTACATTTTGTTTCACGGCTGTAGAAGTAGGTTATATTACCAACGCTTATTTTTAGAGGGAAAGGTAGTCTTTCAGTGTCAAATACAAACCCCTAAAGAAACTTATAAAATGTAACATAATATATGGATGTATAAGAGTCTTTCAGTTTTATATGAGAGTAAGGAAGTTATTAAACCAATGAAGAAGTTTTTCTTCATGAATTGTTCTGAATGACAATTTTCAGACAAAAACACATCAAAATGCATTTGTTTTGTGGCTGATATTAAACCGGCAAGTGAGTTGTAATGGTGAGAAAAAACAATGCAACGACCGAGAAAAAAAGGATGGTTGTCAACCAGATTAAAAGTGTGAATATTTCCCTACTTAAGAGTTCAACAAATAAAAAAAAAAATTCTGCTCATCTCCTCGGTCCTCAGCTTTTTCTCTCTGCTCTCCTAATGCATTTCTAATGAGATCTCAGATTTCCTTTTTTCTCCCCAACTGGTGGCAATATTGCAACAGTCCAAGTCGTCTCCTGCTGTTGAGGAGTCATTTCAAAGTTATCCTTCCCTTTATAGGCATTTTATGACCAGGCCAAATAAAGATGGATCACTAAGCTGTAGAAGGTGGCAGTGATGCATTTGATCTGCTTGCCAGCGCCCAAACTTGCTCTGTGTTTGGAGCAGATGGGTCCCCTCTCAGGATGCTGGTGCTATTGTGGAGGGGAAATTGCCCTCATAATCACTAAGTGACATTACTGTCAGTAAAACTGCCCTCACACTTTTGCAACCTGCTTTTAAAAACATAATGTAGCCCTTTGGACAGAATTGAGAAAACATTAAATATGGAGGAGTTAGCCGTGCTAATTAGAGGAATGTGACTGATATTAGACATTAGACAGAGGAAGGTGAAGAGGAACAGTGTTCATGTTCGCGTTCAGGTGAGAGAAATCAAATGAGTCTGAGAAATATGTTAGAACAGAGGGCTGTTTGCACACTCATTTTAATTTCAAGCAGTCACTGGGCCATGACAAGGTGAGTCCCAGAGTTATTTGTGATCTCAAATTATAGCACCATTGCCAGATGCACACTTCCCAAAGTGATCGTGGCTCATGTTTGAATCATTGAAAGGCTCATTAGCTTTCACTTGCAAGAAAAATATCGCTTTATTATGAAGCACTGCAAAAGTATTTACACCCTGTGAACTTTCTAACATTTTTGTTACGTTACAAACGTCAATACTAACATATATTGTATACCGACACAAATTAGTGCAGTGTGATACAATGTGTGGAGTGCGTCTTTATTTAACCACCTTTACTCTATACCCCTGAATCAAATCTAGTTCAACCTGTTGCCCTCAGATTTCACTTAGTAAACAAAAGGTAGACATACTGATTTCCACTTTTATTTTTTAGAAATAAACATTTTATGGCATGTGTTTGTATTCAGACTTCTTTTCTCTCATGGTTAGTAAAAAGAGCCCACATGTGTAAAATTTAGTCTCGATATGAATCTAGCCGTGCAATAAAAATCTGAGAGGTTTGTCAGAAAATATTATTGAGCAAACACACTAAAACTGACGGGACAATTTTAATCTAGGCAGCCAAGAGCCTAATAGTCAGTTCATTGGAATATGAATGCTGCTGACATAGTGCAATCCTGGAAGAAACCCTGTTAGTGCCTGCAAAGGACTGTGTAGGTTCATGTTCCAGCAGGACAAATATGCTAAAAAATACAGCCAAAGCAGCAGGAAGGTCTGGATCTAAGTTCATTGAGAGCTGATGTAGACTAATGCTCTCCCTCCAACTGGACTGATCTTGAGTATTTTGCAAAGCAGAATAGAACAGAACATTTTCATTTGTTTGTCTTACATTTGTGATGTTTATGGAAAGTTCTGTGGAGTTCTTTGCACATTTGGAATGAGCAAATCTGTAAACATTAAAGGTCAACAATGGTTGCTGAAGCTTTCACTTCAACCATCTCCTCATTCCTAAAATTTTGTGCCAATCTCTTAGTTAAATGGAAGAGACGTGGAAGTGTTTAAAACATTAACGGGGTTGATTTAAAGGCTCAAGGATCACAGGATTTAACTGAACCACCTCCAACACTTGTAAACACACTCCCTAAGGCCACAGTCAATACAAAGATAGAACCCAGTGTTATGCAATCACTGTGCTCTGCTGCAGCGACCGTCTGAAACTGGGAGTAGAAAACATTGTAATTCAACAAGAGTATGAGATTTCGCCTCAGTGTATGAATAGTGTCACTGTTTGATACAGAGCCCTGTTGTGTTCACATGCAAAAAAAAAAAAAAAAATCAAATGTAAATGCAGCTTGTGTAATGCACCAATGTGCTTGTTTGCTGAACAATGCAGGTGGGCTCTGCATGCAAAGACAAACCATGTTCACAGTGACCACATGGAAAGCAGGTTAGTACTTGTGCATATCAATGCGTCACCTGCAGTGACCTGACTTAGGGTTGATATGTGAAGATGATAATTAAGGTGATTGTTTCTGAAAGACAAAATTTAACACATTTTCAAAAGTGGGTTTGGTTTTAATATGATTGTTAAATAGCATCAGAGATGCTGACCAAAGGATTTAACTTTTCACCTGTGGGTGAAGAGCAGGTGGGTGACCTTGCATCACAGTTACTCTTTCAGAGAACAACTATTTAATAAAGCTGCTAAAGATGAACTCTGACAACTTTACTAAATATTGTAAAATATCATCATAATGTTTTAAGGGTCAAGCTTAGGTGACCTTGTGGTTTCATCTCCAGAATTAGAGGACTAATGTCTCAGCAAGATCTAGAGAAACTCATCCATGCGTTCATCTTCAGTCACACTGATTACTGCAACAGTGTCTTCACAGGTCTGTCCAACAAATCAATCAAACAGCTGCAGCTGATCCAGAATGCTGCTGCTTGTGTTCTCACTAAAACCAGGAAGATAGAGCACATAACACCAGTTTTAACACTGGCTCCCTGTAGCTCAAAGAATAGACTTTAAAATACTGTTGTTAGTTTATAAATCACTGAATGGTTTAGCACCACAATACATTAAAGATCTGCTGTTGTATCAACCTTCCAGACCTCTCAGGTCTTCTGGTTCTGGTCTGCTCTGCATCCCCAGAACCAGAACCAAATGAGGAGAAGCAGCTTTCAGCTTCTATGCACCACAAATCTGGAACAAACTTCCAGAAAACTGTAAAACAGCTGAAACACTGAGTGCCTTTAAATCTCGACTAAAAACCCACCTGTTTAGGATTGTATTCGAAATGTAACTAATTACGGATTTAATGATGGAACTTGATTTAATGTAATGTTTTGATTGTTGATTCTATGTTGCATGACTTTGTGTTTCTGTGTTTGTTATGATGTAAAGCTCTTTGAAATGCCTTGCTGCTGAAATGTGTTATACAAAAAAAATTTAATTGAATTTGATTGATTGATTCTCTTAGATCTGGAGGTTTAGTAACCAGCAGAAAGAACTGGCACCTTTTTGTAAAAACCATTTTTGGTCAAGCAGCTTTTCATGCCCATTAATACAAGGAATTATTTACTATGAATTATGAGGGCTTGAATCTGATTCCAGCCTGGGAGGTTTTTAGATTCTTAAAGAAGACCTAGCTTGTTGTCATTGTTAGCAGCCAGCCCACAATGGCTTCATGATGGTTCTTGTTTCATTGTGGTCTCTTTCAAGCTATGTTGTATTATTGTCTTTTAAACTGTTTTATGTGGTTTAGAGGAGATTTGTGGACATGCACAGCAAATTAACTAAGGCTAAAAATGTTATAGAGTTTACTGCAATTCAAAGTATGCAGATTAAAGCTGAATTTTATTGAAACCGTAATAAAAAAAAATTAAATATAACTTGTACTTTTGCTTTATCTGGAAAACAACAGTCCCGTAGTTTATAGTTTGCAGTTCAAACTATAAACTGATTAAAAGAAAAAGAGTATTATCTCTTTGGCTCTGAAAAACCAGGGAATACATAAAAGCAATAAATCTTTTGTGGTAGCTGTTACAAGTCATAGTTATATCACTTCTATATGTGGTATTTGGTTGACATATAGTGTTGATAGATGGCATTCTGAAAGTACCACAGTTCAATGGTGCATGAAATGTGTTATAAATGATCAGAAATAGGAAATAGACTTAAAATCAGTTACATAAGTATTTATCTAATTAGAATATTAAAGACTCAATAAAAAAACATATTTAATGATTTCACTATTTTGCTAGTTATTTCTTGTTTGTGTGTGATAGTGATCTGTGGTAACATCTGATGTTGAGGCATAGCACACGTCACAAGAAGTATTTCATGTACTAATTAAACATAAAAATAAAATATAATGACATTTTAGTTGAATTGAATTTCACACTAACATTTTTAATCATAAAGTCTTGACAAATATTTATGTATGTATGTTTGACTGGAACAAATAATTTCTTAATGACTTATTTTTAACTTCGTGACATTTTTGGCACGAAGTTAAATCGTCTATTTAACTTCTATTCTATTTAGTGGGTTTCTTCAAATCGGTCACTGTGTGTTTGTCCCTCCAACAATGAGCGGCTGCATTCAGACTGAAAACAAACATTTCACAGCTCACCCGGTTGTCCTCTCTGATGTCTCTTCCCCACGGATTTGGCTGCTACACCTCCAGGCTCAGATCATAATCCCGAAGCAAACAGACAAACAAACAAACAAACAAAAAACCAAGCAAACCAACAAGCGCTGAACTTCTCCTTCTCCACAACGGTGCAAAAACTTTTGGCTTCAAACAAGTTCCTGCGCTGACACGCAGCGCCCGTTTCGCAGGACTTCAGCAGATCAATGATGCCGGTCTCTCAATGTCCTAATCGGGTCAAATTGACGCGGTGTCCTCGGTCAATTCCTGACTGCTGACAGACGCAAAAGAGGCGGCAGAAGTAGACGCTGCTGTCACTGTGGCTCATCATCATCATCATCATCATTATTATCCCCCGCCTCTCCTCCTCTGTCCCTCCCTCAGTCTCTTGCTACTTTCTTTCTATTTACAGACGCTCTAAGGACATCCGATCAGGGGCTTTCCTTTCACCTCTGAGACTCGCCGGAGGTCATTGCGACAGTTTAACCCATCAACATTAATAATGCAAGGAAAACAGATACGCAGCTCAGAGAAAGCAGCTTTAGAAAGTTAAATGAATAAATAAACTTTTGTCCAAGTCGTTTTGAGAAAGTGTTTCAGCTTTCTTACACGCTTGGTTTTACATCATGCTAATTAAATGTCACAATTTGTGCAGTGTGCTTTGATATGAAGGTGTCACTGGAGAAGCACTACCCACATTCAGTATTTATGATGAATTTGTATCATGTGCAGAGTTTTTTGTAATATGTCTTGTGAATTATGTACACCATAGTGAGGGACAAGGACATAATTAGTTTTGGTCTATAAACCGGCATATAAATAATTTCTGTTTTTCCATTATTATGCATTATTCCTTTTGCAAATAAACAAATCTGATCATGAGAACAATATTTACTTTGAGTAGCAGAAGTGGCTTTCAAGCAATTGATAGTTAACCGTTTTTCCTTTGCCTTGTTTCACCCCAAAGTCCATATTTGTCATCAAACGTTTTACATAACTAAAATGTTAGAATATTGCAGGGAGATTACAATCTTTTCAGATGGGAATATAATTTTATTTTGACAGTTTTGTCATAAATCAATTAATTTTGTTTCAGCAGCATAAATGTTGTTACTGAAATAAGCAACACAGATCACAGAAGTGAAGAAGTAAAAAAAAAATAAAGCAAGAAGTTTACCAAGGATTCTTCCTAAAATGAAAACATTGTTATTCTGAGACTGTCTTACAAGAACAGACTGTCTTCAGTCAGAGGCTTCTTCAGATCTGCTGTAATACTGAAAGCCGCAGGAGATCCTACATATTCACAGCCATCATTTTCCTCGACTACTCTTTAAGGAATCTTGGACATTATAAGAGACAAGAACATTTAACTTACCTTTGGGATTAATAAAGCATTTCAGATTTTTAATTTAATTTAAATTACAGACATGAGCTGAGCAATAGCAGGTACCATTTGTTTCACATGAGCAAAGTGAACTAACATATTTTGTAAATGTTGAACAGAGAATAGGAAATGAGTTTTTTTTAATGTGTGTGTTACTGAGATTGTGCCCAAATAAGAGCAAATAAATTATTTTATTTTTAACCAAAACAGCTTAATGTCCAAACAGAGTTGCTTTATCTTCCATCTTGTGCTCTGCTTTGTATCATCTAAAACAAGGCCCCTAAAGCTGAATAGCTGCTGTTGTAATTTCACACTTGTTGCCTCCCATTTTCCTCATTAGTATTCAGGACAACAGTAGGGTGTCCCTGGGGAATTCAGCTCTGTCCCACACTTCTTTGTATGTGTGTGTAGTCGTACAACCATCTTTGTAGGGACCCGTTCTAGTTTCAGACACTGGGAGGTACTGGATGTTTTCATTAAATAAGAAGATTTTGCACAATTTATTTATGCTAACTTTGGTTAAATAGCTTTATGGCTGACTTTGGAGCAAGGGTTAAATTATATTAGGAGTTTAATTTGGACTAAATGGCTGCAAGCTCCAATTGTCCTCACAGAGGCTGAGAAAGGGCTGTGTGTGTGTGAGTGGAAAAGGAGAGGGGAGTACCATGACCCTGAGTTCAGGCAGAGACAAAGCATCCTTTAAGGCCTCATCATCATTCCCAGTGCTCACACCAGAAAGAAGCTTCACTGGGGCACAGGTCCAGCACATTCATCAAGGAGGCTCATATACCCCACATGTTTGAAATGCTTTAAAAAGCTGAATGGCTTCAATTAAAAATGAATGCAGTGGTTATCATTCTAACAGCTGCCTGATGACGTATAAGCCTGATAAATGTAATGAAATGCAGTATGAAATTAAAAACATCTAATTAAATTCAAGAAATTAGAGTATTATATGTTACTGCAATAAATTGTATTCAAAGTTTAATGAGCATAGATAAAATTATAGGGCTATTGTACTTAGTGCCTTATGCCTATTGTCATAAGTTATTAAATTATTTGTCACTATAATTACGCTAAAAGGCGGTAAATTACATGTTTTCCTGTCCAACTGCAATTAATAGCACTAGTAATCCAACAAATTTATGACGTTTAAAGGTTTTACTGTACTGAGTAATACATTTTCGAATAATACGTTTTCAAAATAATGCGTATTTCTACCAGATGTTTTCTGTCATTGTGCTGCTTGAAGGCGGATCTCCTCCTCAGTCTCAAGTCTTTTGCAGCCTTTAAGAGTTTATTCCCTCCCAAAACGTTCCTGTTTCTAGCTTTGGTTCATTTTCTCATCTACCACCACCTTTGTGTCTGAACCACCTTCACTGTCCCTGCCAAAGAAAAGCATCCCCACAGTCTTACATCAGCAAGTCACCTGTAGGTAATTCTTTTGGTCTTCATAATGCTCTTCACATGTTCTCTGACAAATCTCCCAGGTCTTAGCTGAACAGCTGGATTTAAATTGAGATTAAACTACATACAAGTCTTTCACAACTTGTTCCCTTGGGATTTATGTAGGGTTATCACAATAAAGGCAGCAGAATACAAATTCAGGCCACACTTTTTAGATCATTTTCTGTAAAATAGGTCAAAAACCATGTATCATTTTTTTCTCTGCTTTATATATGTGTGCTACTTTGTGTTATGTCACAAAATGTAAAAATGAACCAAATGGGAGACACTTCGCTCTGTTTTGTGTAGATGCATTGAAATAAATAAGTAAATAAAAGATTTCCATTAATAAAACTATATAAGTCAGAGATGTCATGAGGAGTACATTAGATGGAATATGCATCACACGGTCAAAGCCTGACACTCCGCAGAATCCTCCTTCCGTCATGTGATAAATTGACCTAAAATATTTGGGTTCATGCACTAGATGGGGGATATACTATAATGGACATGCAGAGAAGCTGCATGCCCTCCTGCACCTTCTTGAGGCTGCTCTTAATGTACTGCACTGTATAGACACATGCATGGGACCGCACACACAGCACCATTATTACTCACTCAAATAGGATGTGTCATGTGTGATCACTACATCTCATGTCAGCGAAGATGTTTCCACGCTTCCAGTACATTTAAAGTGTTCCTGTGTGTATTTTTGCAGTGAGAGAGAGAGAGAGAGAGGGAGAAGAAAGCAGAGAGGCAATTTTATTTCTTTTCCAGTCTTCACCCCACTTACTCTTTCCTCCACATCTCATTACAGCATTGATATGGGAAGAGATAAAAAGTAAGAAAAGATAGAAATGTTAATCACAACCTTGTCATATCTGGCTTCTGCATTTTTAGATTGCGGACGTCATGAGGAAATATTCTCCTCGGCGGTAGAATATTATGGTTTTCATAAACCTTGCACCGTAGCTGTGGGGATGGGTGAGGGTGCGGAGGCAAAGCAGGTCAGTTTCATGCATGATTACTAGATGTGCATCTCCTACTCCTTTTTGATGCTCACAGTCTTATTCAACTCAGCATTACTTGGCATCTCATCTGACAGTTTAATTTGAATCTCGGGTCTCATTTCTTTAATACTGTAAAAAATAAAAGAATAAAAAAATATGGGAGTCACAGTTGTTTGCTGGTGCTGTTTTTCCATGCAGAAACATTGGTTATTATGCACAAAATTCAGATTGGGGATGTTGTCAGAAGCAATTCTCTATCATGAGTTTGTGAGGACACCTGCTGGGCAGATCTTGATACTGTTTCAGCTTCTAAGAAGCCAGAATGTGTTGCTGCTCATTTAATTTAATATGAATGCATATAGTAAGTCTAAGTAATAAATACTTGAATATGCATTAGGCCTTGTCAAATATGCATTTGCAGTTATTAAATGTACTTTACACCAAACAACACACTGAAGACAACTGCATATTTTGGGGAACTTTTATTGACATATCATCTTTAATTATTCAGCATCACCTGCAAAAACACAGAGAAAAACATAAAACATTGAAAGGATTGTTCAGATTCTGTTCAGGTGAGATTCTGTTAAAAGATTAAAAGAAGTTAAAATCCCAGTGAGCATTTGTTAAATAAAATATTTGTCTAAATTGTCCCTCGACACCTAAGCAAATATTGAGGTCTGGGGTAGAGAGCATCCAGAAAGTATTCACAGCACTTCACTTTTTCCCCATTTTGTTATGTTTCAACCATATTCCAAATTGTATTAAATTAAGATATTCCATCAAAATTCTACACACAAGTACCTCATTACAGCAACGTGGGAAAAAGTTTTTGAGTATTTTGCAAATTTATTAAAAATAGAAAACCAAGAAATCCCGTTTACGTAAGTATTCACATAATCAACAAGGTGGAAATACTCAGAGTTCTTTAGTGCAGGTAAGATATTAACTGTGTTTAACATAAAAAAAAACAAAAAACCTTCCTTTAGAAAATCCCGAAACATTCCTTTATGCTTCCTTGTGCTTCTCTAACACAACTTGGGATTGGCAATTATCGTATAAGATATTGTTACTGAAGGTGAAAAAAAAAGGTAATTTATTTTATAATAATTATGAACTCTAAACAATGGATTTGACACAATGCAACAATTATGTCTTTTTAATTCAAATTAATGGAACTGTTGTACTGAAGAAGACAACTGATGATTGGTAAGTTTGTTTTTGGGGCTCAGACTGAATGCAGTGGAAAACGTACCTCTTTATTAAATACATTTTATCAATGCTTTTTAAATTTTTTCAAGAAATACCAACATGAATTCTAATGTAGTTTTAAGAATACATCAGCCATCTTTTTTACCTGGTCAATCCAGCTGTTGAAAGCAGAGACTCTGGTGAAGACGGTGGGTTTCTTCTCGTAGTTGCAGCCGAAGCCAGACACAAAGCTGGCAATGCCATGGATCTCCCAAAAACCTTCAGCGTTCTTACAATTCAGAGGGCCACCAGAGTCACCCTGAACAAGGAGATTCAGAAAGAGGGTTTATGTTTTATTCAACTGAAGGAGCGACCAGAAGATCGACCAGAAAGAAAGAAAGAAAGAAAAAGAAAACTGGGAAAATCACTATCAAAATCATTGATTCATGAAGAATGCTGCAGGACACGGGGACACAAGAACAGCATTTGTTGATTCTTGGCATCACGCCACAAAAAATAACTTTGAGGGGAAAATTATTCTGTTTCATTTCAGTGGGATCACTTTGTAGGTTTATTTTTTGTGTGGCTTCAAAAACAGCTTGTCTAATCACCGATCAGGCATTTTGAAGGAATAAACAAAGCAACTTAAAACACATAACTGCTGAAATAATCATCTCCCTCCTCATGCACATTTTCAAACAGTGCGGCAGACCTACGTTGCATCCAGCAACAATTCCATCCCCACCGGCGCACACCATGCTGGTCCTAACAGCGATGCCCCACCAGTCAGACTGGGAGCAGGTGGCGTGGTCAGCCACAGGCATCAAAGCCTGCTGCAGCTTATCAGCAATGGGGCCTCCGGCTAAAACACACAGGCAGAGTCTATTACCGTCATACACATAAACTTGCTGGCTGTCAAAGCTGCTTTACAGGAGCTCCCCGAGAGCAAAACTCACAGTCTGACCCAAATTTTCAATTTAGAAGTAATCCCCCTGCTGAAAAGTTTCAGCTCAAATCGTATGCAGGTAATTTTCTTCCCAACTTCCCAAATAGCTCCGGTTAACCCTAACCGTTTATGAATACTGTCACTGTGGCTAAATACTGGCCAAACATGCTAATGGAAATGATACGAGGAGTTTTCAGGAATGCAGCCAAAACATAAACAGAGGAAGAACTTACTGTACACTCTGCCCCAGCCAGTGATGTAGCAGGGGTAGAGGTTGGTCAGCAAAGTGCCAGGAGTGGGGATGCATCCCAGCTGCACCTGATCACTCAGAGTCACTGGCTCGGACAACTTAATCAGGGCAATGTCATTACTTCAAGGAAGACAGATAGAGAGACAAAGTCTTAGGGAGGATCGACTTCCCCAACCTAAGATACTGAAAAGCAAGGTGAGGAAGTCAGTGCATCAATAAATTGCAATAATATTACTTTCCAAATGCTAATCAAACACTTTGATTTAAATGTTACTGAGGATGTTGGTTCATGAAGGTAATGTGTGATGTTCAGCGGAGAACGTCAAGGCTAACATCTTAATAGTAAATGTTTTATCAATTAATCAATTTAGCAACTTTTCAAAACATAAGACGTTTCATAATTATGTGAGGTAAGTTACATGTTGGAATAAGATTAAAGTTTGTATCCAGATTGAATTACTTTACCAGTAGCACCACTGTTGTTGTTGAACCCTGTTCTAATCTTAGGCACTTGCTGAGAAATAGTTTGTTTCATACCACTTTGTTAAAATGTATTTTAAAAGTTTATTATAATTTCGCTAGCATGTTATGCCTTAACTAGCTTATATTGTCAAGCCTGCTAGCAAGCTTATTTTTTGAATCTTAAGGTAGTCAATGCCAATAAACAACACATCTTATCCATAGTTGTCAATGAAAATATTTGTATGTTTACATTCTTATGAAATCAATTCATTTTTGGAATCTAGTTTCTTAAAAACACATTAACTAACTGAGTCGTTAGTTTATTTGGTCCAGGTAAATCAAAATTTTCAGCAATATGCTCGGGCTATGTCACCAACTGGAATGAAGAAAATAGATAAAGAATGGTATTCTGAGTATGTTTGCTTTATGTTATCATTGGAAATACTTGAAACTCCAACCCAGAACAGCAAATAAAAAACTGCTTCTGTAAAGACAGCAAACAGCAGTTCTAGACTTGCTTAAAGTAGGAAAACCTTAAGAGTTTTGGAAATTATATCGTGTTAAGTGTCTTTTAGTTGTTAAACAAAAGCACTACTCAAAGATTCTGAAACGTATGATAAATTCAGTAGCTCAGATATCATCGTTACAAGAAGACATTGGAATATGTGAATTTACCTAATTGATGTTTATGCAGAGAGAATCTTATTTCAAGAAATGGTGGTAAGTCCAGCTCCCTGTGAAAGGAAGCTAAAATATCTGTCTTGTGCTTCAAAGACTCAGTTTTGATTCACTAATTGAATTTTTCTATATACAGTATTTTATGAGTTTCAGAAACATGAACTTTAGTAAATTAATCTAGCCTTACTCTAAGTCCTCTTCATTGACAAAAAGAAGATGAGATCACAATCATTTCCCTCTTTATTCTTTGTTTGTGTTTTTCTTCATAGCCGCTTTCTTTGTCTTTCTTACCCAAAAGCTACAAAGATGGGGTGCCACTTCTCATGGACGATGATCTTCTCAGGCAGGATGGCCTTGGAGCCAGCCTCTTCTTCAACCAGGTTGTGTTTGCCCACAAACACCCTGTAGGAGAACTTGGTACTGCGAGAGAAAACAGACTGTTGAGGCCCAAGGCAAACCAGACAGAGGGTTTATTAAACAGTTGAATGATTTGATTAATTTGGTCTGATTGTGCTTTTGTGTGGAGGATTAGATAAATAAACTTTGATGATGAGTTGAATTTGTGATAACTTCCAAAATATTTTTCCTTTTTTTTTCTTGGTAGGAAAATTAAGCCTTTGGTGATGCAAATAAGCAAGCAGCATTGCATAGAATAAATACAGAACAGGCAAGCTTTGTGCAATGATGGTTGTGTTCCTGAGTTCTTATCTTTGTGCTCCTCAGCTTCTCGTACTTGATGCAATGTGCAGCAGTCATAACCCAGTTGGCAGCAATCAGAGATCCTCCACAACTGTGCCTCCACTCACCGTCCCTTTCATACTGCAGAGAGATCTCAAAAAGGGACACGAGAAAAACAATATACAAAGAAGTGGGCTGTCCTTCAGACGGATGGTATGGATTCCTGATTTAACATTTTAAAAATAGCCCTGCTTAATTGCAGGATTTTCAACAGCATCTGGGTTTGTCATCCGATAGCCAGATGCTGAACCCGGAGGGTCATCAAAGTGAACATAAAAACACAGACAGATGTGTGCACATCAGCATACCTGCCAGGGCCAGCTGTGGGGCTTGGCATCAACTCCATTGACCACACGGGAAGTCAGGGGCTCAACGGGAGGGGTGCCGCACCCAAGGGCTGAAAGGAAAAGGAGTAGGTATTACACAAACACATATATTTAAATATCTTCTGAAGCAGAGTGCAACATTTTTCTCCTCACCAAAGAATCACAAAGGACCAGCTCACTATGTGCTAATGAGCAAATGCAACACAGAGAAACAATTAACCACAGAAATAGAATATTCCAGATGTTCTTACCGCCAGCAATGAGCACTGAGGCCAGCACAATGGGGATCATGTTGATTGATGCTTCAGCTGAGGGACGGCGAGACCCAGACACTCTCTTTTAAACTTTCCACCTCAGGCAGCTCTCTCTCCGAACACAGCAGCACACTCTCCAATTGGTCTGTGGTGGCCTGCTGAGGCTGTAGATGGACCAATGGCAGCGGGCCAGGAGTGTATTTCACACTGGTGTATTTTCTGGGACATTTCTCATGACCTTCCTGCAGCATTAACCCTCAATCACTAACCTTAGCATAGGTAACATTGTTTTTGGACATGAATATATTCATACTATGAGTGTGTTTAAAATGCAGATGGCTCTTTATATGCACCAAAGATAAGTTTCAGTATTCAAAAACCTGCTATACCTACAAAACACCTGGAATTGGATGCCTACGTGACAGCATGGGAAGTCAGCATCTGGATTCTTGGCACTAAAGTGTCTTTTGTTTTTTTTCTTTTTTAAGAATTGCAATATGAAAAAGTGTTCCTAAAAAATTACACGGTAACATTGAACAACAGATGGTTTTTGTTGATGCAGAAAGTGTGTTGATATTTTAACACATGCAGTGGTGCGACTAATTCTGCTGTGTCTGGACACCATAAGTGTGACAAAACTTTGCATTCATCACGTTTCACATTCATCTGTAATTTTCTCTGTCCCACATATTTTGATCTCCTACAAAATATTCTGACCTAAACTTTCAGGTGGTCGTTTTGTTGATCTAGATGACCTGAAAAAAAAGGCAGAAATTAAAAGGTAAATGTTGTGGTGTAACAAACCTGAGGGGTCTCAGCATGCAGACTTAATAAATCTGTCAGGGGTTATTAGAAAATATGCTCCACCAATAGAGGCAAAGGACTATGATGGAGAAGAAAATCAAACATCGGTGAGAATGTTTTAAAAAAACTGTAAATGCCTGAAAATATTGCTTCATAATCTTCACAATTCTGCTATAATTCATGAAGCAGCTTGTTTTATTGATCAAAGTAAATGAATACAAAGCAATTAGTCGGGAAATTTGTCAAATCACTGCAGACTGCAGACTCGACTCTCAGATTGTTCATGAGTCATTTATTTTCCCAATTCACCACTAGATGGGACAGTTCATCTGCTTTGATGCCAAATTCATTCATGTCCATTTAAAGGAGAGGAACAGGGATTATTCTGTGTATACATATATGTTGTATTTATTTTTATTTGTTCTCACAAAGAAAAGAAGAAAAAAAAAATCAAGTTTGTAAAATCACTTATTTTAAAATTAAGGTACAAAATGAACCATGGAAGTGATTGTAAAAGGTCGCTGGGGTTCTGTAAAAAGCAAAATTCAAAACGGCTAACTATGCTTTCAACGTTTCCTTTAAAAGTTTTTTCTTTTTTTTTTTTTTACCAGGGGCATTTACTCCTTCCATAGTGAAGCAAATTCTCAGAGGAAAGAAAAACACTTTAAAGAGGCAAAAAGAAACCCAAACAACCGGAACAACATGGGCATATGTGTACTCTGCTTTCTTGTATGCATGGCATCATGCAGTGCAAAATGCTTTGTGTTGCGTCTCCGTACATCATCCCGCTTACACCATCCCCGTGGTGAAACAAGATGATGGCAGTGTGAGGTTTCTTTTTTAAGCAGATACACGGTCAGGGTTGGTAGGAAGATGGAGGCATTTAAATACAAAACAATCCTGGAAGAAAACCTGTTTAGAGACTGACCAGACCCAAAACAAGTCTGCTCACAGATGCTCTGCATCGAATTTGATTCAATTTGAGATGTGCTGCTAAACAGAATGGGCACAAATGTTATACTCGTCATGAGCAAAACTATCTATTCGATAATATCTTTTCAATTCGCTCTACCTAAATAATACATCCTCAAGCAACATAAGACACAAAACACTTGCAGTCAAATTTTTGTCTCCAGATGTGATATGCAATTCACTGAAATCTAATTAAAATGTCTCTTGAAATCACTAAAACATTGTCAAACCTCTTACAGGGCAGTGTCCAGCACACCTGATTAAAGCTCTTGTGTTCATTAATTTGATACTGACACAAGATAATGGAGCGAGATATGAACTTCATACGGTTTTGCTGTAAAAGATTTAAGCCTGACCTGTCATAGCTCCCAAATCCTTTTATTGAGGTCAAAACCTCTGATCTCGTAAATCTGCTACTTATCGGTGAAATATGTTGTATCAGAGGCAGTCTGTCATGTTCTCCTGACTGAGCAGGCAGAAAAGCCCAGTGACTGAAGCCCTCCGGGGAAGTTGTAGCAGGTACACTTCAGACTGTTTTCCCTAACAGAACAGCAGCTGAACTCTGAATGACACCACTGTTTATGGTTGGTTTATATCATGTTGCAGCAATAAACCCAGCACTGGTCATTGCCATTTTCTACATGCAGCAAAAGAGAAAGATTTTGCAATATGTGTAAATATTATTGTGGCATGCCAGTGATATTGGCTGCTTCCAGCAGTGAGTGTGTGTGTTTTTTTTTTTTACCTCATTTCCCCCTGCATGTCACAGTCACTGGTGTCCCGCCACACAGTCTAATATAGGGCCCTTTCTGAGCCATCTAACATCCATGCTGTTTAAATTCCTACACCACAGCTGCATTTTACAGCAGCTGGCTTATTTACCACAGCCTGCATGTTTAAGACCAGGGAGCTAAAGTAAATCCATCACTGGTCTACTAAAGCTAATCTTGACTGAATGCTTTTCTGCTGTCTCTTTGTGATTGTCAGTGCACATGTTTATTTCATTTTGCTCTTTAATTCTGTGCTACCCCTGTCTCAGAACTGTCAGGCTGGGAACAACTAATTTAATTACATTTTATAAGCACAAATTACGATTCAAGTGTTTCCAGATCTTGTGCATACTTGTCAGGTTTCTATTTCTTTCATACGAAGAGAGAGAATGTACCAGAGGAGTAAAAATAATGACTGGGCGTGGTCACCGCGTATACATAATGTTTGTTTTTTTTTCTGCTTAGATATGCTTATAGAAAAAACATGTTTATGGTAGTTTTGTCCATGCACCAAAACAGATTATTTACAACAACCTCTGCAGAGACTTGCAGCTATTTTTAATGAGTACTTTTGGAATAGACTATAAACTAGTCCTCATGCTGGAGCATGACACATGCACAAATCAGAAGTATGCACATGAATGCTGTTCTGCTCTGCATCCCCAGAACCAGAACCAGAACCAAACATGAAGAAGCAGCATCCAGCTTTTATGCATCACAAATTTGGAACAAACTTCCAGAAAACTGCAAAACAGCTAAAAAAAATTAGTTTCTTTAAGTCAAGAATAAAACCCACCTGTTTAGAATTGCTTTCGACCCATAATCCCTGGAATATTGAGCAACATATTTGTTGTCCATAATTTTGGTGATGGCACAAAAAATTGCTGACTGTAAGATGTTTTTGTAACTTTTTATGTTTGTGTTTATATGATGTAAAGCACTTTGAACTGCCTTATTGCTGAGATGTGCTACACAAATAAACTTGACTCAACTGTCTTACGAAGTTACAAATAATCCTTCAGCCTGTTCACATTTTGTCACATCACAATCACAAACCTCAGTGTATTTCACTGGGATATTACTGGGATATTAAAGTAAAACATGTTCATGAAGTGCACAAAAAAGGATGTAAGGTAATCAAAATATTTCACTTTAAAATGCCTAGAAAACATAAATGTATTCAGTTGTCTTTACTTTCATAGAGCCCAAGAAATACAGTGCAACAAATCGCTTTTAGAACTCACTTACCTGCTAAATAGTTCCTATGGCTGATGTTTCAATGTCTCTAATTTCATCTCAGAATATTTTTTTTTCCTGGAAAGGCCTCAGGGATTTGTTGGAGGACATTGGTGAACACACGGCATCATTCGGACCGAGGAACATAAGGGAAAGGTCAGGGAGAAAGATATGGAGAGGTTCAAAACAGGGTAAGTGTTAGGATCATGAGTTCTTTTGAGTTTCCTACATATGCATTACTTATCATTTATATGTGATGGTCTGTCATATGAAGTCTCAATTAGGCAAAGTTTGTTGTAATGCAGCAAAAACATGCAAAAAGGTTTATTGGGCATGAATATAGCCTGTTGTCTCTTGCTGACCCACTTTGATTTACCTAAATAACAGATTTCTAGGTTGCATAAGACTGCAGACACAGAATATTCTGATAGTAGATAAAATATGTAAGTCTGTACCGACCCAACCTAGTTGAACAAACATGGACAAACATATAAAAGTCACATGCAGTAAAACACAATTTTTGATCTTTTTTCATGAGACATGTGGGCGTGATTGTGTGTGTGTAAGCTGTGTTTGTGCCGTTTAGTGCGCTGGATCACTTCCTGGATTGGAAATGAGGGTTCAAAGGTTTCCAAAGGTTGTGTATTTTCTGTGTGCTTCTTGGGTGACATCCAGAGACCTAGCAGTCATGTCAACGAACATGGAGTCCCAGACACACAGCTGTGAGTACACATTAATTTCTAAAATTTAACAAGACGATGTGCATGTACACATGTACTCACGCAGATTCAGCTATTCCTAATTAGTATTGCTTTCTTGGATAATTTTTGACTTTTAAAATGGGAAATATTATATTTTGCATTACTGCTAAAAAGTAGATTTTCTTCCTTAAATTCACTGGAGTTTTCTTTTTATGTGTTTTGATCTTAAGTAGACTGCGGGGCTGAATGGATCTTGCTCTATCAGAACTGAAACATATTGAAAAATACACAGGAGAGAATCAAACCATGGATTTATTTGTAGTTATCAAGCTGCCTTAGACTCTTAGGCATCATAAAATGTAACAATCCTTTGAGTTCATCACAAAACACTCAAACCAGATGATAGCGAGACTTTAGCACATTGCAATTCCATTATATTGCATTTGAAAATTGAAAAAAATAAAAATAAATAAATAAGGCTGCAGTCATGATAAGACATGTTGGCACTTCTCTTTTCTTCCTGCTCTCCAGCTGAATCAGAGCTGGTAAAGGAATTTGCACAATGTCTCATTAAGACCTTTTTGACATTCTCAGTTGTTCTCTGAAAATGAATCACAGACAGGTCTATGATGAGTGAAAATGAAAAGACCAGAGAGAAAGTGGCATGCTGGATAGAAAGTCGTGCAGAAACAGGGTTGGTGTAGAAGGAAAACAGATGAACAAAAAAGAACGACTAAAATAAATCAATGTTTCAGCTGTGAGAATTGAAAGAAAAAAAGAAAAACTACATGAAAACAGCTTAAACGCTCAAGACTTTTTCTAAGTTCCAAGGTTGTCAGCATTCCTCACTTTGTTCACAATATGCCCATTTCTGAGCTTTGGAAACTGCAGGAATAGCTCCCTAAAAATGGCACCGCACATTCAGGTATCATTTGCAATGCGGCAGTAATCACACTCCAAATTCACGTCCACATAATAAGATGTTCAAGCCTATTATCTCTGTGCTGCACACTCTTATTGTTATTGTCTGTTTTACTCGTAGCACGGGAATGAACAAAACTCCCTGATTGGTTGCAATAACATTTACATTGTCAAAGAAACATTCTCACCGATGCTCAGCATGGGGCTTCGGTTTGTCCTCAGTGGTTTGCATTTGCTAATCATGTAATATACTTCCGCATCTTTTATTGTTCCAATGTTTTGGAGAGTATGAAGCAATGAAGTGTTAGGAACAGGCAACGCAACAACAAAGAAAATAATTTCTTTGTGATTCTCAGGTCGTCACCTCAGGGAGAAGTGAGTTAACACAAGTAGAGGCTTTTATAAAAACTGCTGTTTTTTTACCGAGCCAAGAATGATTTGCTAAGACTCTCTGTAGCTGTTAGAATCAAAATATTTGATATCAAGATGAAAAAAGCAACACTTGACCACAGTGCAAATTTTAAAACATATTTATTGTCACTGTTATATGATTACACAAAACAAATAGTCCATGGATTTCTTGCATAATCTCACTTCACTGTATAGTGGACTCTTCAAAATGTAAAAAATCCAAAGAGATACAACCTTCACAGCAACTTCACATCATTTAATGCTGCAGCTGCACAATAGCTGAGAAAATTTTGTTAGAAGGGGGAGCCATCCTGGGCTTCATGATTTCCTGATTTCTTTAGTTCTCTGTCTCATATTTTCTGAAGTTGATTTTCTTTTTGTTTACTCTGCCAGTACCCAGCAGGGAACGATGTCCACAGGCCAGTGGACTGGAGAGTGTGGCGCCTTTGGTGCATTCAGGGGAGGAAACCCCTGACCCCATCCCCACCACCACCAAGGGAACTATTCCAGCCTGGATTAATGGCAGCTTTTTGAGAAATGGTCCAGGGAAATTTGAGTTTGGAGAAGACAGGTATTTACTCAAAACTTTGAATCTGTTACACAATGCACTCATACATTGTATTCATTTACAATGTAAACTTAATAAAATATACATGTTTGCTGATTTGTTGATGATATTCAGCTCTTCATACCTAAAAGGGCTCAGGAAACAAATCATCTTATTTTAAACTATTATGTTCTCAATTTTCTGTACATTTCTGCATCCTAAACCAGGCAAAGCTGAAATACCTAAACTCGCCAACCATTTTGTTAGGTAAACATTACTTAATCCAGGTTAGACATCCTTTTGTCTTGAAAACGTCCTTGTGGTCTACATAGATATGGCAGCATAAAGCAGTTGCTGCAGATTTCAGCCACACACATATTTGAGTGCTCTATTTCACAACATCACTAACTGGATTGAGATCTGCTGACTATGGAGGCCTTAGGAGAACAGGGAACATGTTTAGGAGACCAACCTGAGATGTTTTGGGCTTTGTGATAAAATACTTTATCCTGGTGGAAATACCTACTAGAGGACGGAAAAAATTTGGTCTTATAGGGATGGGCATGGTGAGCAGCAATATTCAGTAAGTAGTAATATCTAATGCTTAGGTGGTAATAAAGAGCTTGAAGTGTCAAAAGAAAGTATTTTCTACACCAATTGAACTGTTAAGACAAAGTGGATCCTTGCTTTTAAATTGGTTACAGCAGATTGTGACTCTAACAGCAGAATGTTACAGGCAAATGGAGAATTGTCAGATCAAGCAACAGTTTTGAATCTGTTACCGTTCACCTCTGATGAGCCAGTGTGAAAAGCCATGCTTTGTCTTTCGGTGACAGAAATGGCATCTAGTGTGGTCTTCTGCCACTGTAGTCAATTTGCTTCAACTGTTTATATGTTCTGGCTTTAGATATGGTCTCCTGCATACCTTAGTTGTAAAGAGTATTTTTCTGAGCCATAGTTACTTTTCAATTATTTTAAATCAATCTGCCTCCTCTGACCATTTTTCTTATCACTGCTGCTCACTGAATTTTTTATCTTTCTTTGATAAAAGAAAGATGAAAAAAACATTGCATTGTGTTTACTCACAATACAATGTTTCTGTAAACCAGACATTGCATTGTCTTGCTAAAATATACTATTAAGCATCATTTGATCATTTAGCTTTTACTTGTCTTAATATGTATTTTGTCTCTCTTCTATTAGTTGGTTTTGTCACCAATTTTATTCTTGATTCCAGTGTTTTATTTGTTGTTGCCATGAAAAGCATTTATTCTCAAAGCTCAGTTGAGTTGATTTCCCAGTAAAGAATATATTTTCCATCTAACACCCCCTAGTTTATCTCGCCTAAATAACTTCAGTGAAATGAAATAGCTTTTTATCTCTTTCAGATACGATCACTGGTTTGATGGCATGGCCTTGATGCACCGGTTTCACATCTGTGAGGGCAGTGTAACTTACAGCAGCCGGTTCCTACGCAGTGATTCATACAACCTCAACTCAGAGAAGAACCGCATTGTGGTCTCAGAGTTTGGGACTGTCGCCATGCCTGATCCGTGCAAAAATTTCTTTGCACGTTTCCTTTCCCGTTTTCAGATTCCACGTATGTATGACTTCTTTATTTATTGCATAATTCTGTTTGAAACATGCAGCACTAAGAGTGAGCGTTTCAGTATTATACCAACACCACGGAGTCTTATGCATTATTGATCATCTGGGTTGTGACACCGCTGATGTTGGAAAGGCTTTTTACTCATCTCTGTTCAAAGCAAACCATGAAGAAAAAAACATTTTTTGTTTTTGGTGAAGAGGGTAGATACCGTCAGAATACACCTGAAATCTCAATGGTCAAGTTTTTGCTGCAGAACTGAGCAAAAATAAAAATGCAGAAAGTATTTGCTGCCTTGCAGTTTGACATAGTTTGTGAAGTCAGCAAACGCAGCATCCTTTGCTGAATTACATTAACCAGTTTAGGACATTTGTTGAATTAACAGCAGTGAATAAATTCTTAGTAATTTAATGTGGCAGTCGTGTCCAGAACGCAGCGTTTCAGCATAGAAAAAAAGGTCAGTTTAATTGGTTGCGCTTACAAGCATATGCAGAAATCATTTCTTTCTCACTGACTCATTTGCAGTTACATTGTGCTTGAAATGTGACTTCAGCACGGAGATGGTCTAGTAATGAATGATAATTTGTTAACATTAAATTATGACTGTTAAAAAAGCCATCAAAATTACTTTTGTTTCATTAGAACAAGTACATTGTCAATTCTTCAAAAATACAAATAAATATGTTAAAATGTACTTTATTGATCCCAGAATTGGAAAGTTATTGACAAGAAGAAGTCATCCTGTGACAATAATGATAAACTCCAAATAATGTTTGTAAATCCCAAAACCAGGACTGGGATTGAGAGTTTTTCTGTTGGAAGTATTTCTACACTATTTATTTGATTAGATCACCAGTAGATGCTTTGTTTACATTTCTAGATATTATTAAATACCATTATTGTGTACTATTTAGCAGCATAGTTCCACATGGCGAGGTATCATATCTGATAATGGGTAAGTTTTATTTTTAGATGACAGTTTGTGTTTGTTGGACTGTGGCTGTATGCAGAGATAGACTTAAAGCCAAACAGACTAAATAAGTTTTATGGATAACCTGTGGGGATTTTTGACATCGCTGAAACAGAAAACAGAAAACATCACAAAAAAAAGAGAGAAAGAAACAAAAACTTTAAGCCGATATCATCTATGGTGACTCAACTTTCAGGTTCAGACTTGTAGTTAAGCACTAAATTATTCATACCCTCTATAGATTTGAATGTGAATAATGTAAAATCATTTTTATTTTTCCAAGAAGCTTATTTCTGATGGGAAATTAAAATGGGTTCTCTAAAAAAAAAAGTAAAATGTAAAATTTTGCTGCTTGAATTAACTTTTTATTAAAAACTGGCATTTTGAAAATTATCCATGTCTCAATAGTCTCCTGAAACATCTTTGTTGACATTACATCAGTCCAGATATTTTTATTCTTGCTGACCTGTTTTCCGCTTGTTTCCACTGACAGTTTATCTTAAATATATCCTATATTACATGTTATACTTGACAAAGGGTTCCAGATCAATGCAACTGGAAACTGATTCAGGCCACTTCAAAGCATGAAGATAAAAAATAAGACAAAGTGAAATGAAATAAAACTAGTATATAATGTCCAGCTCAATCTGTTGCTGCTTTTAAATTAAGTTTACTAAAACTCTGTCTATCGGTTTATCAAATAATTTTACTGAATACATGAAAATCAAATTTTACCCAGCAAAGAACAAGCAAGCAGTTATTAATTATATGTCTGTTAGCTGCAAGCTATGCTGTCTTGCATCCTAATTTCTTCTTAGTCCTATGTTTACTCCGTATTTTGGCTAGTTGTTCTCTCAGTTTCTCTGCCAACTTCTTTCACTCTCTTAGCCCTCTCTGATGATGTTAGAGCATTAAAGATTGTTTTTCTTGAAACTTTAAAATTTTAAAGCTTTCTTCAGAAAAAAAAAGAAATTAAAAAAAGGAAGCAAAAATAATTTGAAAGTATGAGTTGTTGACATGTGATGTGGTGCCAGGAAGCGAAGTGGAATGGTGGTAAGAGATTGCTAGGCTGCCCTCAGGTGCTCAGGGGAAACGTGTTGAGGCCCAGGAATGTGCAGGATGAATGACATCAAAACAAGTCACAAGCACATAGTTCTGAGGTCCACACATTCTTTGTTAATGTTTTAAAGCTTTCATTTACATGTTGCTAACGAGGCAGCCGGCACAAATCCCTAAATGATTTGCAGAAATCAAACAAAGAAAATTAGAACATGCATTTATATTTTAATGCTCTTGTCCTTGATTGCAAAAGAGGTGCAATGAAAGTCTGCGACATACTAATGAAAACCTGTGTGTGTGTGTGTGTTTGCGTATGTGTACAATATTATTGTTATCATTATTTAAGCCAAAAGAAAACACTTTTGAATGCATTCTGTGAAGGAGTGATGACTGAAAATTCAGATTTTAACTTCTGTAAACTTAAGAAAAACAAGCTACTGGTTTGGACGAATATTTTCTTCTCTGGCGTGCGTGAGAACGACGGAAATGTTTTGAAACATTATATGTTCCTGTCATCCACATGTGTGGACAGAGCCCACAGATAATGCAAATGTGAACTTTGTCAAGTACAAGGGAGACTACTATGTCAGCACAGAAACCAACTTTATGAGACGAGTGGATCCACAAACCTTGGAGACAAAAGAGAAGGTGGGTAGTTAAAGGTTCAACAACGTCTCTTTATGAGACAGAGAGCTGATAAGAAGTCAGAGACTGAAGAGAAATGTGACAAGGATGAAGGTTAAAATGTATTTTTTATTGTCATTTCATGGTTAGGTGGACTGGAGTCAGTATGTTGCTGTAAACTCAGCCACAGCACACCCACACTATGACCGTGAAGGAGCAACATACAACATGGGCAATTCGTACAGCAGAGATGGTGACCTAGTTTTCTGTTTGCATAACCTCCCATATAAACCTGTCAATCTCAACATTAAAGTGAAGCAAGTACAACTTTTTGAAAGATGCTTATTTTCCTGCATCACTACATCTTGCAGAAGTATTGATGAACCTTTTCACATTATGTGACGATTAAATTAAAAATTCAGTTACTTCTACTAGAATTTTATGCTATTGACCAACAGAGAATAATGTAAAATTGTAAATTGGAAGGAAAGATATTTGTGAATTAACAAAACGCTTCCCAAGGAAAAATCCGACAATGTCAATATTGTAGCTGTTCTGTTTTGGGGAAAATCTTTATAAGGTTTGTACATTAATATTTTGTGTGAAATAATTAAGCTGCCCATCTCAGTCAGACTGGATGGGCAGCTTCTGTAAACATGAGATTTTAAATCTTGCCACAGTTTCTTGGGTGAATTCAAGTCTGACCTTGGCAAAGACATTTTATGCATGAATATGCTTTGCACTAAACAATTCCAGATAAATTGTTCCTGCAAAATGTTAGTTTTGGTCAGAGAACACATTTTTTCCCACTTGTTTTCAATGTTCCCTACATAGAATGTGACAAAATAATTAAAAGGAATAAAGAAAAAACACACTTCCTTCCAGTACTCAGTTAGGCACCAGTACTTTCTTCCAAATAACATGCAGTCTGATACCATGAAAAAATGTTAAATGGTAAAAAGCATTATAAATCTGCTTTTGGTTTGAGTAATTTACAAACCAGAAGACCTGAAATCACATTTGTGTCTTTTTGTTATTAATTATCTTGTCTAATATTTAGTGTATGTGATCCACTATGCTGTCGGTGTAAATGTGTGCATGAAAGCGTCGTAACAAAATGCGGGGGTTTTCTCGTGGATTTCTCCAGGTTTTTTCTACACCATCATCCGCATCCCTCCTGCTGAGAAAGCGGCAGCAAAGGAGGACTCGGCAGACCTCAGCGGAGCCGAGGTGATCTGCTCCATCCCTGCAGCTGAATCCAGAAAACCTTCTTATTATCACAGCTTTGGTGAGATGCACACTTCAGCATGATAAGTAGTCCCCTCTCTTTATCTAATCGGCAGCTTAGATATGTAAAGAACTAAAATCAGTGATTACTGTTAATGATTTTGCTTCAATGACCCGTTCTGCTAAAATGAAACATTTGCATGGTCTTAATTTTGTAATTTATTACTTAAGTACTTGTATTCTCCTGTCATAGCTTCCTTTATTTTTAGTCACTCTGTTGTTCTACCTCCAATTCACAGAAAAGCAACACCAATTTCATTCATCTCCTTGAAAGTTTTACAGTGCCTTGTCAATATATTTAAACCTATTCAACTTCAGGAGGTTGAAATTAAATTATTGTTTTCCTTGTCTGCATTTCAAATAAATTACAAGTCATGTGGCTGAAACCAAAATTGAATTTGTTTTGGCCTATATGACAATGTGGTGGAAAACCAGCACAGCACAAAACTGAAAAAAAAACTTCCAGTTGTGATTTTTCTGTAAGGTGGTCCTACAAAGTTTTGACTAAAAGGGCTTAATACAAATTTCTACATCCCCTGGACAGCCTAGGGTGGCAAAAGACACAAACAAAAAATAACCTATCTAGCAAGCATATAAACAGCAGAAAACTGGGATAAACTAAAAGGCATGTCAGATCAAAAAGTCACATAAAAAAGTGAAAATGGCATTCAGGCCTGCAGGAACAAATCAGAGTGTATGACAGCCAAATGGCCAAAAGGCCCAGAAGCTTCAAAGTCACAGATCTGAAGAGGACTGCTAAATGATGATTTGTGTGAAACCTGGGAAGCAGCACCCAGTTACAAAGAAGGAGGATGTTAGAACAAAGCATATAACATCACATCTCTTAGAAACAAACATCTATTGGAATTCGGGGCAAATGTACGCCACTTTTCTGTTATTTTCTTTGTTTGTAAAAACTAATGAAAACCAATTAAAATTTTGTTTTTCCACTCTCAATTTATGCATTACTTTGTCTTAGTCTACTACATAAAGCCGTAATAAAGTGTCTAGAAGTTAGTGTGACAAAATGTAAAGTACGTTGAAGGGATTTTACATTTATAGCACTTGTTTTATGAATGCTATAAAGCCTTTTATGCTAGACACTCTACCGCCTAAAAGAACTCGAAAAGGGACAATCATTTGGCTATATTCCGAACACGCAGCTTTACAAAATGTTCACAGTAATGTTTAGTTTATCTGGTTGTAGTTTGTGTTTAGTCGTCTGCGTTTGCTTACCTTTCAATGCACAGATCAACACTTACAAGCACTTTGCAGTTATATTTAGTGACTGTGCTCTTTGTGAGAGTCCTCAACAAAAGAAAACAAAATTTAAGCAGCAAGAAGATTTGGGCTGGGAGAATTAAATCCTCCAACAAATAAACGCTTGAACACAGATCTCAGTAAACTCAGCAGCATCAGAAGCTCAGAGCACAGCATGGAGTCTCAGGCAGTGCGGAAAGTTGCTGCCGCATTTGAAAGACCGTCGGCGGAGTAAAATGTGGAGGAGTCTGTTTTTAATGGTTGCACAGCTTATGATTGGACATTACAGGTCAGCTGATACCCATAGGGGCAACAAAGTAGCCATTAAAAATCAAGCTCTGGGCCAATGCCAGTCATCTAAAGCAAATAAGACTCCATTACTTGGCTGATTTAACACAGCGTTGCTCCATTTGTTCCCTGATCACATCTCCGTCTATATTTCTGGCGGACCACCCTGTCCCACCAGACTTCTGGGCACCGAGAAATCCCACATGTCAGGAAAACATTGTGCAGTTGTACAACAAAACCTAATATTACATTTGTCAGAGGAGTTCCAGGTCGTGTTCCAGCTCATTTTCTTTCTTTTTTTTTGAAACACTTTTGTCTGAATTTTTACCTATGAAGTGAAAGATGGAAAATGTCATCGCTGGGACCAGAAATATTACATTTGCAAGCTGATTTTGATGCATGTGGCTTCCTCCAGTCAGAGAAGAAATAAGTTAACACAATTAGGTGGCTGAAGGGACTGAACAAACTGCAGCTGCTTGTCGGTGTGTGTGCAGGTACGGAAGTCGTTGCAAAGATTGTTTTGATGGATCACAAGGCCTTGCTGTAATTGAGACCTGTTTTATTACATTTGGATATCACTTTATCAGGATTAGTTACTCTTTTCAGTGACTTTTCTTTTAAATCTATACAGTACCAGTTAGAGCTTTACCTACACTCATCATCAGCGTGAATGTACAGTTAAGTTGGTCCAATTTGAACACTTGTTTCTTGCACACTTGATTAGTAATAATATAACATAAATCTTTAATAATTAAAAAAAAACTTGAATTGAGTGAACAAGATCTCAGGTCTGTCTTACATTCTAATCAAATTGTACACATGGTCTGAAATATATCCATTGACGTCTGATAATATTTGGATAAATACACCTTAGAATGTAATTTAAAAACTATTTGTGGCCATTAACAAGTTTCTAGTGCAACTGTGTCTGGATATCTTGTTGGCAGAAACTAATTAGTTTCCTGTCACAGAGTTAGATTTTAGCCAAAGCTCAAAACATTTGAGCTTTGGCTTAAAAATGGATAAAGCAGGTAAATTTTAACCTGCTTTATCCATTTCAAACCCAGTTTGGATGTTTGTTTGTGATCACTGACCTGTTGGATCACATAGTTGTGTCTTAGCTATTTGTTCAGGTTTTTTTCATTTTTAATCTTAAGGTTAAGATAAAAAATGAAAACAATAGCCTCATGTTTTCAGTTTTCAGTTCAGCAATGCAATACTGAACCTGGTACCAGAACAACCCCATAATAGCATGATGGTCCCACCACCACACATAAGTGTTGCTTAAGTGTTTAGCTTGACTCTTTCGGTCACACTTATTGTCAATGTGGCCAAATATTCCAGTATTTGTCACATCTGACCATAAAACTTTTCTCTAGGAGGCATTCAAACTCTTCATGCCTCCCAGACAGACACATAAAGAAGGGCTTTGCTCATTTCACCTATTTGTGCTATCAGAGGGTGAGTGTTTGTATTACATAATTTAAATTTGGTGTTTTATATTAAAGAATGATTAAGAAACACATTAAAATGAGTTTTTAAATAAAGTGTCTTAATTTTAAGTCTCTGCAGTTGTCCATATTGAAAATTTTCAGCACAGTTTCCAACTGTGCTGAAAAATTCAATTCTAAGCCAGAAAAAAAAAAAACCAATCTAAAACAGTTCTGCCAATTCTGATACAAAAATAAGTTTTTCTCAGCACCTTGTAAGAAGAATTTTGACCAAATATTAGTGGTAGTTTATGTATACAGTATGACATTGTGTAGATTAAAGAAAACCGTGATTAAATTCAACTTTATTTAGCAAGATGTTGGTTTAAAAAATACTAAAAATGTAAGCTGTTTTAAGAATCTACCCCAAATTAATAGCTCAACATTTGCAGGTAATGACTGAATTTTATATTCCTTGTTGTCTTTGACAAAAAGCTTGGAAAACTTTAATGCGCAATGTAAGAAATGAGCAGTTCTTCATCTTGTTCTTTCTAATGCATACATTTCCCCCTGTGTTTTCCCGTTTCTCTCCAGTCATGTCTGAGAACTACATTGTGTTCGTGGAGCAGCCGATAAAGCTGAATGTGCTCAAGTTCATGCTCTACAAGATCATGGGACAAAGTTTTCAAAAAATCCTGAGCTGGGAGCCACAGTACGGCACCATTTTCCACCTGGTCGACAGGCGCACAGGCAAGGTGCGTGACAACAGCTTCTGCAAACGGCTTATTTAATCAAGAGATTTAGTAATTGCTAGAGGGCAAACAGTTCAAGAAACATTCTTCTTAAACTCTAAGCAAGGTGTGGGTGATATCTTTTGTTTCGTTTCTGTTAACTGGTATTTGTACAATTTTAGACGTTAGAAATGTTCTTTTTAAGTTCAGATCAAGGGTTCTTGAAGAAACCTGGTTGAAGTTATCGTACAACAGCATCTGACAAACATTCAGCAGCTTTATACTCATCAAAAAGGAAGCAGTTCCTCAAGTGATCTTTTTTTTCTTTACAGTTTAAAAGATTTTTCATTTTAAATCCAAAAAATTGAAATAAACGAGAATTTTTCTTCAAAATTATGAAAGGATTTTAGAAACGGCACGACCTCCTTTTTTGCCCCCAACCTGTTGTTTAAGCAGTTTGGAAAGCCTAAACTTCTGTGTGTGATCGAATTCAACGAGTACAATGAAGTGCAATGAAACCCACAGTCGCACGTAGCTGCTGAAAAAGCAATAACAAAAATTTGAAAGCTGTGCATAGATCTGTGCATGCACGATTACATTTCTTTCTTATTTATTCTGATGAGGACACACTTGGATGCTGGAGCCTTTCCTCAAACATCGTTACTATCAATTTCTTCGCCTCATTACACAGAGCACCCAATAAACTCACAGCAAAAAAAATAAATAAAAGAAATTCTGAAAAAGTTAAGGTGCAGGAGAACATCGGCAGATGGAACTCATCTCCAAATATTTACCAGAATCAGCTCACTTCCTGCCAACTTGTTTGTCTGGTGGATTTTTACATTACTAGCATTTCGTACTGTTCAGTGGTTCTAACTGGTCCAACAGGAGAGCAAAGTGAAATACCGAACGGCACCGATGTTCACACTGCATCAGATCAACGCCTATGAGGACGATGGCTTCTTGGTGATGGACATGTGCTGCGGGGATGATGGCGTCGTCATTGGAGACTTCACTCTGGAGAATCTGCGGCGGGAATCAGGAGACGATATAGACAAGGTGGACTAATGCCTTCTGTTTAAAATCTGAGCTCAGAGTCATGTCTTATGGTGCCATGAAAAGGTTTTAATGCTGCCTGAACTTATTTTTTCCTTTTGTCACGTAACAAACTTAAATATATTTTCTCAAGATTTTACACAATAGACAAGCCAAAGCAGAACATAACCTTCAAAGTCTTTTGTAACCTCTAAAAGGTTTCATGTAGCTGATAGTTCTCACAGCTTTATCACAACTAACCGTGATAAATAGTTTATATCTGTAGATTGAAAAAATGTGAAAGAAAACAAAAAGAAAAATCAAGGCATTTGTAATTAGCAACATAATGAAGTTTTGTTTTTCAGGTTGTGTTTGTTAACAAAAAAACGTTAAATGTTCTTGTGTTTTGTTCTTCTTTGAAAAAGAAAAATAGATTTCTGGTACTTTTAGCTTGTAAAGTGTCTGCTTTCAAAAGTGTGGGAGAGATTTGTTTTAATCAACTTAAAACGTTCATCAAACCATCAAAGTCTGTTTTTTTTCCCAGTCGTTCTGAGTCTTGTCATTTAAATAGCATCATTGTACAAAGTAGCCACACTTTTTGCAGCTTTTCATCTGTGATGTCTGACAAATGTTTTTACTTATTTATTTTTATTTTGCAGTTTTACAATTCCTTGTGCAGAAACCTCCCAAGGAGATACGTGCTTCCTCTAAATGTGGACGAACAAACTCCTCTGGACCAAAACCTTGTCATGCTGCCAAACTGTAAAGCCACAGCAAAGAAGGCAGATTCTGGGGAGGTGGGATTATACAGTATTCACTTCTCTGTACGGTCACTGACTTTCCAAAGTAATATGTTTAAGTGTAAAGAATCAGACCTATAATCATGATAAATACAGGCAATTCTCTCCCACACATTCCAAGCAATTACCCAGCATAATGAGATAAGCTACTTTCTGCAAGACAGTAATTTCATGACTTATCACTGGCAAAAATGATGTCCACCATGCAGTGAACAATTGCCATTTAATAGCTTCTCTGAACCCCCCACACACACTCTCTTTTTGCTCTGTTTTCTTATGGCACTATAAAGAAAGAAATGGTGATGTCCAAGTTGTCATGGCTACCTGAGCAATAGTTTTCTCAGTATTCTTCTAAGGTTCTTAGACACCTTGTGTTATATTCACCTTAAAAAATGGGAATGTGTTGCTGATTTCCACTGAGAACAAATGAATATTGCATATTTCAGTTAATTGGAACTGAGTTTGAGCGGAAATGTGTATGTTTTTTATTTGAGGGATGATTTACTGCAGGGATCCATTCGTCTTTAGCAGGCAAGAATTGAATTTTCAACATCCCTAGAGAGCAGTGTGATGTAAATTAGACCTTTTAGGGGGTGGGGGAAGAAAACCATCCTCTGAATTAAATTCTGACCCAACAGGTTTACATGACCCACGAGGAGCTTCACAATGATGAGCTGCTGCAGTACGGTGGCCTGGAGTTCCCTCAGATCAATTACGACAAGTACAACGGCAGACCTTACCGCTACTTCTATGCATGTGGCTTTGGGCACGTCTTTGCTGACTCACTGCTCAAGATGGACGTCCACACCAAGGAGCTTAAGGTGCTCTATTATCCAGAGACAACTTAGATGGAGCTCACGGTTAAATGCAGCAGTTTTACAAAAGAACTCTGTAAGCTGGATTTACAGCCTAAAACTGGCTTCGATAAAAGGTCTGCAATCCCCCCTGTTTAGGTGTGGCGCTATCCAGGCTTGTTCCCGTCTGAGCCTGTCTTCGTTGCCTCGCCCGACGCTGCAGAGGAAGATGATGGAGTGGTCCTGTCAGTCATTATCACTCCTAGCAAGGTAATTTAACAAAAAACCCATTGACACAAACCAGCAGCACTTATTGTCAATTTAAGGTGCCTCTCAAAAGTGTTCATAAACCTTTCACATTTTCTTTACGATCACAAAGTGCAATGTATTTTTGTAAGATTTTATATGATAGAATAAAATCACATATAGAATATATACCAATTTTCCACACCTCACTATTTGATCTATTTACCTGAACTTGTATGCAGTATTTCACAACTGCACACAAGGTGCTCTGGTCACATGAGACCAAACCTGATCTTTCTGGCTTATATACAAAATATTATTAATTAACACTGCACATCACCCTGAACACACCATCCACACAGTGCAACGAAGATCTGCAGCTGTAGAGCAGCAAAATGTGTTTCTAGATTAAAGATTTTAAAAATCTTTTGACATCTATCCTTTGCCTCCTTCTTCTGCCTTCTGTTGGTCTTTCATACAAGATCCACTGAAGTTTGTGTATTGTGAATGAAGGTTCAAGGGGTATGAATACATTTCCAAGGCAGTGTAAGTAGGTTTTATTCAAGTGATAATAAAACCTACTTTGTGAGGTCTGTAGAGAAGCAACATAGTTAGCGAGTCTTTAAACTTTCTTTTCCACTTATGCACCCTTAAAACCATGGAAAGGAAAGATAAATGCACAGTTACTTTTAGTGAGACTGTGCTCCTTTAGTAACCCCTTTATTATTTATTTACTTTTTTGTATTGCATTTTATCTCCTCCTGTATCTGTTTCCAGGAGAAAAGTACTTTCTTACTCGTTCTGGATGCCAAGACCTTCACCGAGCTGGGGAGAGCCGAGGTCCCTGTCAACATCCCATATGGGACCCATGGAGTGTTTAACGAGATGGGCTAGATGTGCCACTGTTTGAAGCTCTACGGCAAACTGCTGAGAGTAAACCAGCAAGAAATCCACTTTATCCACAGGACGGAATATTTCTCTTGATATCGCTGCCTATAAACATTCCTGTAATGAAAAAAAGGAGAAGACGTAAGACCAGGGGAAAACTGCACACTCATAGTATTTGTTTGTTCCTCTCTGAATGAGATTGATGCTCTTTCTTACTGCGTCCTGTTGTACTAGTTGGATGGTGATCTCTCAGAGACTTAAAGGCAGTTTTTTTTTGCTACTTACTTTCTCAAAAAATGTGTAATGTCTCTTTCAGAAAAAGGACTGAGCACCTTGCACTTGAAAGGACTAGAAACAATAAATTAAAATCAATATACACTTTAAAAAAATCCTTTTTTCTTTTAAAGTGTTTTTGCATCACCACACCATCAGAAACACTATACTCCCATAGAGAAGAAAACAGCACTTAGGAAACAAAAATGCATCAGAGAAAATTCAATTTCTGTCGAAGTAATGTGATAAAAATGAACAACGTCTGAAATGGCTGCAAAATAAATGGATCTAACAGGTCAATAGCTTTTTGAGAGTCTAGTGGAGGTTGCATTATTCTGTGTTGTCTTACTGAAAACAACCCAAAACAAAGCTGCCGGACACACGCATTGACATTTAGGGCCACATATGAGAGCAACGGCAGCTTGTATTGAACTGTGAGCTAAGCAAAAACACATGTTCAGCCCATAATGACAACTTAAACTTGTTGCCCTTCAAATCCTCTCCTGGATTGACTTTACTGATCTTTCTTTTTAATTCCTGCAGTGATTTGAATTAACTGATTTGAAGCGACTCTTTGGTCTTTTCAAGCACTTTGTGAAAAAGTTGACAGGTTTCAAAAATGTCAAGTCTCATAAATATGGATATATTATGGCTTATGCATTTAAAGTGCTTTGAAAGTGATTATAAACCATGGGGTTTTGGTAAGTTTTAAATATGTCTCAACTTTAGATAACTCAAACTGAAAGAGGTTGTGCAGAGGTTTCATGTTTAGCCTGTCCTTATTACTCCTAACTTAATGAAACGGGTGGAACAGGGCCATAATGCAATATTTAGATTAATTTACCAATTACATAGCAGCTCTATATTAACCTAGGGAATTAACAAAACCTCTGTTTTTTGTCATTATTCTCTTCTCCAGCTTCGTGTCCTGATAAATTTACTTTATGGGTCTCCCATGACACAAATTAATTACTTCACATTTCTCGATCTAATCAATCATGCTTACCTTCTGTGAGTGTTTGACTGCTTGTGTGTAAGGGATGGTTTTCTGTGTATTCTTCCCTAGTCTGTTGCTAATCTGAGGATGGGTCACATTAGGTAACAGTCCCAGGAGATAAACCAGAAATCAAGTTTATTTTGGTGTGTTTCTGGATACAGTGTCATGTTAATATCTGCTCAATTGCAGATTTGTTATGTGTTTAATGTTTTGTTACACATAAATGTTTCAGATCAACAGATGAATTTTAACATAACAAAAATAACATGCAGTTTTCGAATGATACTATTTATTTTTAAAAGGAAAGAAAGTCATTCAAAACAAGCTATCTCTGTGTGAAAATAAATAAATAAATGTGTCTGCCAAGCCCTGTGGCAAAAAGTCATTTAGGACCTTGTGAACACTTTTGTGATCATTTCTCGCTGAATTCTTTCTATTCGACTACCGTATTTTCCGCACTATAAGGCGCACCTTCAATTTTCTCAAAAGCCGACAGTGCGCCATATAATCCGGTGCGCCTTATATATGGACCAATATTGAGCCACAACAGGTCTCGCAACTACGGTAAGCAGCCGCCGACTTCATTTTCCCCCGTAGAAGAAGAAGCGCGCGGTGCACGCTGGGTTTTGTGTAAAGACCCCAAAATGGCTCCTATTAAGAGACACGCTTACGACGCAGAGTTTAAGCTCAAGGCGATCAGTGACGCGGTAGAACACGGGAATAGAGCAGCAGCGAGAGAATTTAACATGAACGAATCAATGGTGCGGAAGTGGAGGAAGCAACAGCTGTTTATTCATTTTGGGAATGAACGGAGTTTTCAGAACGCTGGTTTGTAATCTATTAATAAAGTTTGACTGACCTATCTGACTATTTTGTTGACATTCCCTTTAGCGCAGTTTAATCTAATGGATGCATAATGTAACCCCAGCCTCTACCGTAGCATCTATTCTACCTTATAATGCGGTGCGCCTTATATGTGAAAAAAGTTTTAAAATAGGCCATTCATTGAAGGTGCGCCTTATAATGTGGTGCGCCTTATAGTGCGGAAAATACGGTACATTGTTTAAAAACATGGACAGCTGATCTATGTTCAGACTCTGACTAGACCTTTACAAAATGTTTAAGTCCCTTAGAAAAGGACTTTGTGGAATCAGAATCTGAATTCCTCTTATTGCCATTGTGCACAAAAGAAAGTGCAACAAAATAATAATGAAATAAGAAATCCTTTATATCAATGTCCTGCTACACAATCCAAGTATGCTGTAACTTAAGGTCATAAACTAATAGATGGATTTTCTTCATCCAGATTTTCTGCTAGAGGTTGGTTCAACTGTGGCAAGCTGTACAGCTCAGGAAGCATGAATGCAGCATGAAACCATAATTCTACTGCCACAAAATGCTTTGCAATTATGTGATTCTTCTGAAATTATGTTAGTTTTCACATTTTCCAAAAGGTTTTACTGTAGATTAAGTCTTCTAGATAATCAAGAGGTTTTTTTGGTAAGACATTTCTTTCTGTTTCTTTAGGTCAGTATTTTCATTAATCGTGAACTCTGACCTTAACTGACAGGTCAAGTTGTTTGTCAGGTTTATTTTTATAGCGTCTTTCAGCAACAGGCAGGTTTTTTAAGCACTTTATACAACAAAAAACATAACACAGTAACCAATTATAAAACAAGCAATAAAGACTAGATAATGTCAAATACTATCATTGAAATGAAGAATAATCACCATCAAATATTTATCAAATATATTGATCAATGTTCCGGATTTTATTAATCAAAAGCAGCTCTGAACAGGTAGTTTTTAGCCTCGATTTAAAGGAACTCAAAGTAATCAATGTATCCAAAAGAAGATGATTTACTCCAGATCTTGCTGGGACATTCAAACTTTAATCCTGGAAATGTAATCCAACTGGAGAAAGTTATGGCACAGTCCTATAATTTGATTGATTGGTTCTTAGCGTCTGTTCAGTCAGGCCTGCAGTGCTTTAGATATCGTCCTCCACTCTTTTGTGAGCTCCTGGATGAGTCGGGAGTTCACTCCTAAAGCGCTCTTGGTGGGTTGTCCACTACTGGGGAGGTTAATGATTTCCTTATTTTTAGACGATGGCTTTTGTTGTTCACTAGGATCAGATAATAACCATCAAATCATTGGGGACAATCAGTAGAATAAAAAGAAAACATACACAGCCACTACTTAAAGCAGTATTTTAAAAAAAAGGATACAGATAGAGATAACAGGAGTTGATGTTCCTTAAAAGGAGCCTCATTTCCTCGTGCATGTCTAGATATTAAAGGGCGTGACTGCAGCTAATGGTTAACCTGAATTACACTATAGAGCGGGATAATTTCAGTGGCTTGTAGTCACATGTGCGTATGACATGGCTGAGCTGTTTCATATTTTATTCTGTTTGCACAGCAGAAACAAAGCAGACTTTTCAGTCATAGAGTTATCTTTCTACTACTGGTGTGAACCCATTCCCGCCCCTGTGAATTTCTTTTAGTAAAGTAAATCTAAAGTCATAAATAAATGTTGGCCTTTTTAAATCTTGACCACAGTATGATACGCACTCTAAAAGTGTTTCTGAGAACATTTTAAATGACTTGATTGTCAGCCATGCTTTCAAGGTGACAGTTTCAGACTGACTAAGCTTTTATTTGACCCCTGAGAGCAAGCCTGAGCTCCATAGTAGCTCTCCTGCTGTTATTGCTTTTAGCCTTAACTTTGACAACTATTTGAATTATTATTTCATTATTATACTCTGACTTTTTAATGATACCATGTGCATTCAGCATATTAGCCACACTTCTCTGAAGCTGAGTGTGATTACTCTCAATAGTAAGAACAATGAGTTCCATATCTGGCTTTGTAATCCCCGACTGTCACAGCTTTGTGCCATCTTATTTTGACACAGTTATCTGGCATATGTTTGTGGTGCAACGTCTCTCTCCACTGCACATAAGTATGCCTATTAATTGAAGAGTATGCAAGTAGGGGAGTCATCTAAATGCGTGTGTGTGTGTGTTTCCCTCAGGGCTTTTTCTAATTGCGCAAGTAGAAAAAAAGCCCCTGCCAAATGTATAATGTAGTCAGAATGGGGTGTTTAAATATCCTCAGAGATCATGAATTGTGCAAGTCAACAGAAATGAAATCTGACCTTGGACCTGACAGGGAGAAAAATGAGTTGAGAAAAGTATTCATTATAACACTATTTTGGAAATAGAGAAAAAAGGATTTGATTCAGGAGTTTCAGCTGTTAAATAAAAAAGAAAATGGAACTAGATACTTAGCATGCATGCATATCCCTAAACTCTTCTACCCTACAGTTAAAATTAGAGCAATACATCAATTTAAGACATCTCATGTAGTTTGTATGAATACCATACACTGCAGTCCTGAAATATTCATTCTCCTTGATCTTCTTCACAATTTGTATTGCTAAAGCCACAAACTTCAATGTGTTGTATTGGAATCTTGTGTGATAGACAAACTCTGACATAATATTCTAATTCCAATTATTTTTACAATTGGAAATGGAATAAAAATCATACTTGTTTTTTGTTATATACATATATATTTTCTCAACAAATAAAATAGCTTTATTTTGATTTCCCAACTGCCTCCAGAAATCATCTAAACAGTAAAGTTAATCAGAATATGTGTGTGATTTATTATCAAAATGAATACAACTCTTCTGTGAAGGCCTCTGAGGTTCGTCAGAGAACGTAAGTGAAAGTGAAAATATAACCTTGTTAAGAACAGGGAACATAATAAAATGTCAAGGAGAAGAGCAAGGCAGGGTTAGATTATAAAACTAAATTTCTTGCTTTGGTTATCTCATGGAGTTCTATTCAATTCATCATGGGAGGAAAATTAATACTGTAGATTATCTTGAACACGTCCCCAAGGCAAAACTTGGTGCTGACAGCACCATACTATGAATATGGTCCGCTTCAGGGAAGCTGGTCATACTTAATGCCAGGATGGACCTGAACACAGCACAGCTAGGAAGAAAATCTGCTGAAGTCTTAAAAAGACTTGAGTTGTGTGGTAGTTCATCCATTCTAGAAAAATATAAAAATCACAGCTTTTTTATCTCTTCCCTATTATGCACTACATTATGTGATTGTAATTCACATAAAACATATGAAAAGATATACACAATAACATGTGAAAAATATTCCAGGGGTACAAAGACTTTGTTCTTGAATTTCAAATGTATGACTCTCAGAGATAAGCACCTCTGCTTCTGCACAGCACAGGAATAGACCGTACCCGTCACTGCAGCACTATTCCACGACATTTAGAGGATATTCATGATGGTGGGACGATGCTTTACACAGTGCTCATAATGCAGCGACTTCAAACTCAGGGGACAACTACAAGCCAGGGCCAATATAGGCAGAATGAGGCTGATGCTGGCATTATAATGGTGAGCTCTTTTCCCTGTTGGACGAGAGCCCAGGCTGACAGTCAAACGTCATTATGAGCTGGTGGCCATGCAGTTTGTCACTGTCATCACATCCAAATGGAGACTTTGTTTTCAAGATTTGTAAAGATTTATGACATTCTGGGCAGGATTTAAGCAACGATGTGCAACAAAGTCATTCTGTCTGATGCAAAGCCACACTGAAAAATGGCAGATTCAGCTGGTTGTGGGCTTTCCTATTTCCTCTGAGCCAATATGTGCTCTATGAAATGAGACATTGTATTCGTTTTTTTTTCCTTTTTTCTTTTAATCATTTTACTGATGTGGGGGAACACAGATGAGATGTGAAGTGCTTGGTTATTATCGAAATGAATTGTGACATTCTCATCATTATTGCTGTCTCCACCTTTGAACTCTAGGCCTAAAATAATTTGCAGATGTGAGTACGGGGGAAAAATCCTGATGTTAGCCTGAAATATCAATACATCCAATGCCCTTGCCAAATTCCTTGAAATAAAATGGTTACTACTTTAAAGGGTGTTGAATGGTTTTGGTATAAGGCTCCACACAGTATCCTGTAAAGATATTAAACTCTATTTGAACTTTTTCCACATTTTCTGACGTTGCAACCATTGATGTTAATGAATTTTAAAGGGATTTTGAAATGAAACTAACAAAGTAGAGCACATTTGTGAAATGGAAGAAAAATAACACAATCTTATTTCTTTAAATTAAAATTCTGAAGTGTTGCATGCATTTGTATCTATGTTTATTGTTGGGTCCATACTATGGAGAACCACCTTTCATCTTTTGAGGTATGTATTCGCCGACTGCATATCTACAGGCTGACATCTTTGCCCATGCTTCTTTGGAAACCAGATGAAGCTCAATCAGATTAGACGTAGGGCATCTGTGAATAACAATTCTCAAGCCTTGTCCCAGTGTTTTTATTGGACTTAGCTTTAGCCTTTTGTTGGTTGATTCCATCACTTGAATCTGATTTGATCAAATCCATCCATTGTACCTCTGACTACATGCTTAGTGTTTGTATTCTATGAACCTCCACCAAGGTTTTAAGTCTTTCACAGCATCTAACAGCCTGGTCATAAACTCTGACCAGCTTCCCTGTCCATGCTAAAGAAAAACCTCTACAGAATGCTACCAATATGTTTCATTGAGGGAATGGTGTGGACCATTGGGTGATGAGCAATGGATTAGATAAACAGTCTCATCATAGAGCACCTACTTCCACGTGTTTGCTATATATATGGCTGGCAGCAAACTAGAAAAAGACCTCTATATCTTTCTTTCAGCTCAGCCTTATTCTTCCCTCTCCCATAAAAGCCAGACTTGTAATATTTGTCAGGCAAAGCAGGGCTTCTGTCACCTAATCTATGAATCTCTGTAGCTCCTCCAGAGTTACCATGGGCCTCTTGGCTGCTTCTCTCACTAATCCTTTCCTTACCCAGCATGTCTGTTTAGATGGCAGTGTTGGTAGGTGTGCAGTTCTGGTAAATGCTTAGATGATGGATAGAACAGAGCTCTGTTAGATGTGGAAACCGTGGGATATTTTTTAATAATCTAACTCTGTTTTAAACTTCACAACAATTTGAACATTAACAGAATATTTTCCCCCCTTAACCTTCCAAATTCAGTGTCACATGTGGTCAAAGATATACATCAGGGGCCGTTTGAGGTCACTTTTTCACATGCCACCCTCGCACCTCCTCACATCCATCTCTCTCTCTGTCTCTTTCTTTCTTTCACTCTCTCTCTCAGCAGGAAAATTACAACATTCTGTAGGGCAACATTTATTATTGGGCTTCTGTGGGAACCGTGTGCGCCGCGCTTTCCAATGAGAACGCCTTCTCGCAGCGCCCTCTGCTGGATCAACGATGCCTCCCCCCCCCCCTCCTTCCTTTATAAAGTGCTGTGGATGCCTCGACACGCGTGCAGTCAGTGAAAAAGACGCGTTCGCTCCTTCCACAGGAGCGCACAGCTTTGAGAGGAATCCAGTGGAGGGAGAGAAGGGGGAAAAAACTAGTCATCGGGTTGTAGCACTTTCAGACGAGTTCTTTCCACCTCCTTTAATATGCTGGCACAGATAACAGATTTTTTGTAAGGCACTTTGGGAACTGTTTGTGGGACAAACTGCCTGCAAGGGGGGCAAGAAAGGCGGCCAGACTGAGCCCATAATGCGGACACATCACATCTCAGTAGTTTGTCGGTATGAACGCAGCGCAGCGGACCCCGAGAAGCAGCTTTCATGGATCCACTAGCTGACTGCATTTAATTTCTTTTCATTTTTTCGAATCTAAGGGAATTTTTTCTGACTTCTTCAGTAAAGCAAAAGCAAAGGATCGTGGATTTTCCATCTTTCTGGGCGTCGAGGATTTTTTTTTCCTTTTCTATTGGGGGATGTGTTTTACTTTTGGAATAAATTAGGATATGCATTCTTGTGTTTTCCTCAGTTAGAGTTTGTCAAGAACCTGGAGAAAGGAATAAACCTTTAAAGAGCTGGAGATAATAGTCTAATTGGAGTCTTAACAATTTCAACATGAAGTCTGGCACACTGTGGATGTGCTTCTGCGTTTTTCTTGTGCTCTTAGGTAAGAAGTATAACATTAAATGTTATTGGTCTTTTTTTATTTTGAATTTCTTTAGTAAATCACAAAAGCGTTATGGTTGTACGGGATTACCGTCACTTTGATCAAACTAGAAGTATCTGTCAGTCCAAAGTTAATGTGCTTGTTGTGAACCACGGGATTCTAATGGCCAAAGCTGATCGACTCAGTTATATAATGACTGATGTCAATTACAGCAACACATTACAAATACACGTATTTTTAAGCAGGTAAATGCTGAAGCAGCTCAACTTGAACTTTTAATGCCCCAGAGATTCTACAACGGACATAAGGAGGTTAATATTATTCTTATTTTAACAACGAACTGTTTCGTATAAATTCAAAGCAAAATATGCAACATTGTTTAATGCAATACGTTTTTATCTCTCTGTTTACCACCTCTAATATATTTATAATAAACACAATAATTATGTTCACGTATTAAAATCCTGTAACTGACGAATTAATTTTTTTCTACTGAACTTTTATGTAACATTGGCTTTGCAGCCAGGATCGATACAGCACACCCTTTTGCTCTCGGTTGCTCAATTCACAATGTCATCACAAGGGGTCTCTCTTGTCATTTCACCAAAACTATCTGCACTTTGTTTGCCTGTAAAGGTGGGTTCGCGTCCTGAGTCTTGTAAAAGTCAGACATCTCTGCTCCCTCCGAGAATCACTGCAAAACCTAATTTTTCACTTACATATATTGGAAATTACAACAATTTTTGAATTGCTGTCAATTCAATAATTGACAGCAACAACAGTTTGTGTCTGAAATATTCATTTCAGATGTGAAATGAATATAATTTTTTAACGTTTCTGAGTTACTTTTGTGAGATTTAAAAGCGTTGGAGAAGTTTAAATTTTCCTAATGTTTACATGAGGTGGGCTTGGAAGTGCCTACCAGCATCGAGGTATATCGAATTAAGGTTTCACTGCTAAGGTTTCAAAAGGGCTGATTTAATCGTGCTCTCTTGGAACTACTTGAGAATTTACCACTGTCTACATTTTTAAGGGTATGTGCCAAACAATACCAAAGGTATTGTTTGGCACAATACCTTTCTCTCTCATATTTAGAGAGAGAGAGACAGAGAACATACATATATTCTAGATATATGTGCAGTTTCAGTCTTTAGTGCATATATATATGTGTATATATATATGATCATCAGTCACAGTCAAAATAACTCCCACATGTTCACCTTTCTGCTTCAAATAAACCCTCTCCTCCATGTCTAGGTTCTTTGGAAGGCTCTTCAGCTGTTTTAGTGCCCATGGCCAATGAATCCCAAGGATCTCCTGGCACCAGGTCTACACGTGAGACTCAGTCACAGTGGGTAGACTGCATCCAGGCCAGTGAAATGTGCAGCCAGGATTCTCGCTGCAGCCCTCGGTACAGGGTGATGCGCCAGTGCCTCGTGGGCAAGGAGAAGGATGCCATGCTGGATAACAACCGGGACTGCAAGGCTGCCCTGGAAGTTCTGCACAATAGCTCTCTGTATGACTGCCGCTGCAAGAGGGCCATGAAGAATGAGTTGCAGTGCCTACAGAACTACTGGACCATTCACATGGGTCTCAATGAAGGTAGGGAGCAGATAGTCACTTTAGAAAAATAACCATATGCTTATTTTGGCATCATGAAAAAACTAGCTGTTGTTTCTCTAAAGCTTTTACCTCCATCAGCTCATTTCAAACAGTTTCGGTCTTTAGTGTCTCTCGCCTCCTTCTATGCTCCCTCTGTGACTGGCTGTGAATTCAGCGAACATCATCAGTCATCTTATAACTAAGGATGCGCTGACGGGCTCTTCACGCCTGATGATAAAATGCTAAATAACATGCCCACAACAACACACGTGTTTGCTGGTGCAGTAAATTATCTGGGAATATACACGTGTAATGCACTGTCATTAATAATCACAATTTTTGCATTATAGCATCCCAGAGCTCTCCAGCATCATTGTGTGTTCTGAGAAAAGTAAAGCATAATGTGCTCTCTTATGTCCTCTTATTGTGCTACTCAGAACCCTCCAACGAAAACCACGTTTTGCAACTTTTCTCTGGCGCAAATATAATGGAGGTGTAATGGAATTACATTAGGTGGACCTGTTATTGGTTTTTACCTAAAGTGTTCCATTTTACCTTGTAATTAGGTTACGGTTGTAGAGCACAGGCGTCCCTATGTGTCCACTTAACCGGTACAGAGGATTGCACTCTTGAAACATTGTAACCTACTGTTTTTTATCCTGCTTCTCATTTAAGAGCAGATGGCAGCTTGAACCTCTGCCACTGTACATATATTGTTACCTATTTAACAACTTGCTAAAGCCAGGATTAATGCCCTTTTGCCCAAATAACTTCCTTATTTCATACAGTTTTTGCAGATTTGTCCACTGCACATCCTTGATGAGAATCTCCTATTCCCCTGCATCCCAAAGGCATGCTACTCCATTGAAGTTTGATAACTATGGAGGTTTGAGATTACTTGAGCTTTGTGAGGGAGCCATCAGGGGACGGCTGTCACAAAGAGATGGAGACTGTCAGCACCATTACTCGGGCTGTGGCGTTTATTTGTGGTGTGTTGATGCTCAATTGCTACTAAAACAATCCAAAGTGTGCCAAAAAATATTCCCCCATCATTTGACCTACAGCTTGAACCTTTGATACAAGGAAGGACAGGTCCACATGTCCATGTTAGTCATGTCAAATTGTGATCTACAATCCCAGTGTTGCAGCTGAAATTGAGACTCATTAAACGAGGCAAGATCTTTTTTATCTGTTTGTCCAATCTTGCTAAGTCAGTGGGACGTCGTGCCCTATGCCTATCTGACAAGAGCTGCACCTAGTGTGGTCTTCTGCTGCTGTATGTAGCCCATCTGTCTCATGGTTTGACCTGCAGTGCATTCAGAGATGTTGTTTTGCACACCTTGGTTGCAAAGCGTGGCTGCTTGTTCTCTGTTGCTTTTCTGTCATCTTAAATCAGTCTACCCAGTCTCCTCTGACCTCTGAGACATTTTTATCCAGATAGTAGCCACTTGATATTTTCTCCTTTCTGGACCATCCTCTGCCATAGAGCAAGAATTTCTGGTAGCATTCTTTACCACAGGAGAAGATGCTCTGGGTATCCTTAACGCCTGAATGCATTTAGTTTCTGCCAAATGATTATGTGATTGAGATATATGTATTAAGATGAAATCAAACAGGTGTATCTAATAAAGTGTCCAGTAAGAGCATATTTAGACACAGAGACTTAATATATGCAGAAGTTCCCACAAAGAAATCTGACAAAACTAGCTCTATTGGAGAGGTTGAGAAGTATAGCCTAAAAGGCTAGTAACCCTAACTCAAGACTAGCATTTTTGTAATGCTTGTATGTGTGTGGCCTGAGTGTCGCTGAATGGTATCAAGTGACACTGTCAATTTGGATGACATAATGCACTCAGCTGTTTTGACATAAGGGGTAATGGTGGAAATGTCGCAGAGCCCCTGAGTGTTCTGGACTCATGTTTGGTGATCCGTGAAATGATTCACCACGCTGATTGCTCATAGCACCAGTTACACTTCGATAGACAGAAGACAGCAGCGGCTTCCTTCATGTAAACGCAAAGCAAAGACAGTGACATGGATGCTCCCCAGGCTTTATGTCTTTCATATCTTTCGCCTCGTTTTTTACTCTGAGTAATGATCAGTAAGTCATTTCTCCAAACACTCTCCTTCATTCCTCTAACATGTACAGCGGTAGTCAGGGCGTTTGTGCATGACTGTGTTGTGCAAGTCGTCCGGGCTGTCAAGCATCTTTATGTGCCGCACATTCTTTTCTGCGGAAAACTCCTCTGCACTGGCCCATTTTGGTCGTGTCAGTCCTCAGAGATAAAACCCTCTTAAACGCATATGAAAAGCTGTTACAGTGCAGCTTAATCTAATCACAATCCATTGTGCAAACAAGCAGACTTGGGTTAGTGTACAACATCTATCTAAAGCCAACAGCAAAGAATGAATATCTGCAGACCATTGTAAAATGATATTTCCACCACTTCTGTGGAAAAAGACATGCTCAGATTTAATAGGGGTTCAAGATACATACAGATATTGTAATGTGAGTTTGGTATTTATTCAGATTAGAAGATGAAAAGTGTGCAAGATGGAAAAGTAGAAGTAGTGAAGCTTAAAAAAAGAATAAAAACATACTAAAAACAGGCAAAAACAAGAAGAAAAAGCCTTTGTAATTTCTACTTCTGCTTTAGGATTTGTGCAAAAGAGTTCCAGTCGTAACCTATGGGTGCTTTGTAATGACTTGTGTCAACGTTTGAACTCATGAACGAAGTGGAACTGATAAAACATGCAGCACAAGAAACTGTCCTTTAAAAGAATATAAATGCAAGATGAACCAATAATATTAAGTCCTGTTCACACCTAATGTTTGATATCTCATTACACCAGCCTTTTAAACATGCTTGAAACTTAAAATGGGACATCAATTACTTACAGTACCGACTAAAACCCACATAAACAGTTGTGAGGTTGCAATAAACTTTCACTGCATCACCATGTGAAAGTCAATTTCTGTAAAAGATGCAGATATAAAATGGTTTGATTACGGAAGCATCTCGATAAATCAGAATATTAGTAAAAAGTTAATTTATTTTAGTAATTAGCTTAAAAAAAGGAAAGTTATTTATTTATAACTATTCACCACTTATTTTTCTTCATTTGGATGATTATGGCTTTGAGCTAATAAAAATCAGACATTCAGATTGGAAAAGTAGGACATGACATTAACCAAGAATTATAATAATGTGATGAAACGGCAAAGTTATGGCCTTTGAAATCACATTGACTTGACAGCAGTCCAGCTGCAGGAACAACTTAAACCAGAGACATACAGTAGATTTTAAATGAACTAGTTTCTAGTTGCCCAAAGTCTTGTGATCAGAAAACTTAAATGTCAATTTCTTTTGAAAAATAAAAAAAACAAAGATTTTTTGCTGTCCAGTGTGAAGTTAACAACTCAAAGCGGCTGAAATATAATGCTTAACAATGTGACTGTGCATACATCAGTCACATGGTGACAGCAACTGGAAATATATTCAGGAGATAGACTTCAGTTTATGAGAGATATAGTGGCGTTTTAATTTTGTATGATCTTATGTTTCAACATCTGCTTAGACCCCAGTATTCACTGCTGAAATGTTGTAGATCAGCTCACTGAAGTGCATGTTGGATTAGACAAAATGCGCTTCTGTTTGATAGACCAGTTTTACCTCTAAAACTGTGAAAGAAGCAGTTGTCCTTTAACAAATTATTTATTGCGAAAGTTACAAAATGTAGAAATATGATTGATTTTTTTTCATTTCGAGAAGGTTATAAGCATTTCTTTGTAACCCTGGGAACTGAAATTGTCATAGTGAGGCAAAGCATTTTTCATGTCTCAATGAAAAATTATTTTCTAAATATCATTCAAAGTCTTTAAGAAATTCAGAAGCACGACTTGCTCAGATTTACTTTAATCCAGCTTACTTGCGCTGTTGATTTTTAAGCACATTCTCATACAGAGAAAATAATGATGTGTGAAGAGCAGAGTTCTTGTCTCTGCTAGATTTAATTTGACAACAAAAGAAAACATGGGACGGGGCAAAGCTTATCCATTAAACCTTTTTGTTAAGTAAACTGCATGACATATAATTCTCACTGCTCTCTCAGTCTGATAACTGAAAATGTCACACATATTTAAAAGTAATTTGTAGACTGCTTAGAGCCTTAAAAGTCAGCTCTAGCCACATTTAGTGTGAGTTGCTATGGTGGAAAGGCTCTAGAGCTTCAAATGACATTCATACTTTATTAGCAAACAAGATATTTCAGGTCCAACATGCAGAGTTTCAGATATTTTCATTAGCAAATTTGACACAAGGAAGGTCCAGATTCAGGTTTTTCATTCTCGATATTGATTTGGGGTCATTCGAGAATAGGCATTTGCTAATACTAAGTCCTTTCTGTGACTTCATTAAATCAATCATGTTTGCATAAAATAACACACTGCATTAAATCAGCATTACATGGTCTACATTTTTATTTTAACTGTGTGGCACTTATCTCACCTCAGGACACATCAGTATCATTTGCCAGTAATATTCATTTTGTTGCAACCATAGTTTTTGCAGGTCAGCCTTAGGCTATATTTATATGAAACCTCTGCCTGGAAACTGCATATGCTGATTGGGAAAAAGCTCCACGTTTAGATGACACTGCCAACACACCTTGAGTCAGCTGTAGCTTTCATGTCAAGCCACTCGATGGTCCTGTGATTTTAGCACGTTATCAAATGTGCATTCGTTTTGACCCTTAGCTTACACCTCACTTAAAAGTGGACTTTTCGGCAATTTGGCACTTAGGCAATATTATCTAGGTGATCAGCTAGATTGCCCAGCTGATTGCTCGGCAGAGAGTGTTCTTCTTATGGAACAACTGCGACAACTACATTTTATTCTGTCCAGAAATAAATTATGTTTGAGCATGTCAGTAAAAAGAATGATCAGTGTTCCAGTGTTCTTGATCACTATTGTTTCCACGAAGGCAGCTGTCCATTTGGTTTAAAATATTCACTAAAGAGGCCGTTATTGGCGGTCTTTAAATCATTACTGTTGATGACCTGCTAATTGTGTTTTCTAACACAAAGTGTCAGCTGAATTCAATGTGGCGCTGCATCCAGTCTTGATGGATAATGGGTGATTTCTGCTTTCTGGCTGGTGTGAGGCAGTGGGGTCTATATAGCAGCTTCAAGCCAAGAAGTAATTAATAAGTGAGAAATATTGGCTTTTTGAGGGATATTATATTGGTGGCTGTATTTCATTTTCAATTGTGCTTCCGGTCTCATGTGAATATAGTCTTATAGGTTTGCAATGGAATTGGTCATTTAGACAATAAGCTCCCCACCTCCAACATATGTTATATTTTATAGCTGCTGGTCAGAAATAAGAACCTGGGTCTCTAAGCAGGATTTGGATATCTTGCATGGAGGACCTTTCAGAGCAGCTTAATTAACTGGGCAAACTTTGACTGTTGAAATAAAAAGGAAAACCCCTTTTGTGCTTGTATAAATCCCTTAGAATAAAGCAGAATTGATTTGAGTGAGTCTTCTTTTGTTGACATCAGCACAGTAAAGATGTTGCTGGCCCGCTATGCTGAAGTAAGTTACATAAAATGGATAAAACGTTTTGAATGTTATTAGTAAGGGAAAGTGTGTAAATGAGACAGTGAAGAAAAGCAACAAGAAAGTGAAAGATGGGGGTTGTTAAATAAAAAAGGGTAGAAATGAAAGAGAGATGCAAATAAAAGCAAAGAACATAAGAATGAAAAGATTTTAAGAAATCTTTGGAGAAAATTACAGAGAAAAGGTGAGATGGGGTTGCAAAAGTGTGTCGTATTCCAGGGTGAAACCATCATTACTATGAGCAATGGTAGCAGTCACTGGTCATTACCTTAGCCATCCACTGTCATAAGCAGAACATTTTCCAGCCTGCCCTGCATGTTAGGGCACACAAGCTCAGCAGGGGGAACAGGCTCCTGCATGCTGAATATGTCCTCCGTGTTTTTCCCCTGTCCCTGCATCCCATCTGGTACACACTAGGTGAATATATCATCATATGGAGAAGGGACATGCCGATAGCCTCTGGATGTGATCAATAGGATCATTCAGACTGTTCCCCTCCATGTCCTTTTCATACCTGCTGCTACACCTTTCATTCTTCATCCCCAAAATGTGAAAAGGATCGACGAAATATTATGACAAAACCCCGTGCCGTTTGTCCACGTAAATCTGTCTAATGATTTTCTATAATGTAAGGTGAACTGCTCAGGAAGGCACCCATTCAATACGCAGCTGGTGCAGTGTGTGACAGTGCAGCTGAAATGAGGGCCGACTAGTGGGGGTTTTAGATTAGCCTTTTAGAGTAGAGTGAGTTCTCAGGCACTCTATCAGAGGTGAGAAGAAGTGACGGGCTATTTTGCTCGCTGAATACCGTCATGATGTGGGCATTAAGCCTCACTCCTGGCAGAAAAGTGCATAAGGGGCTGAATGAATGCGGAATGACAACTACTGGGCCTGGTGGTCTTTCTGTCTTTCTTTCTGTCTTGCTCCCTGGAAACTCTCTCAGCACTGTGTAAAAGTTTCTGTATGAGGTCATTTCAAATGCAAACTGGAGAGGATCCATTTGTCGTGCATAATAAATAGTTAATCTACCGACACATCTCAACAAATTAAAAAATCACAGGGAAGTTACTTATTTCAATAACAATTTTAAAGTAAAAAAACATATTCATTGTACACAGTAATATATCTTTCTGTTAATTTTGATCTTTATGTGTTACAGTGAATGAAAGTTTTAAACTGATGGCTTTGTCCCTCACTTCTTTACTTTCATTTAACTTTTTGTTATTATGCTTGGAGATAGTCTTACTTGAACCTTATGGAGGAAATCTGCTGGACATGTGTCAAGTCAATAGTTTTTCCAATTAATCCTTAGGCCACAATGTGAGCATAACATAGCATTTTTCTATTAAAACTCAGTTTTTTACTGATCTTATATAATATGACAAACTGGAATTGGGTTCTATTTAGCTGTAAGCCATAAACATAAAAGTTGAATGAAATCTATTTTGAAATCTATTATTTTATATTACATTTATGTACTGTAATTGAAGTGAGTTATTAAAATGAATAATGGTGATCTTATTTATTGAGATGTACCTGTGTAAGCATTTCTAATCATTCCTATAGTAAACATAAAGCAGTTATTTATAAACTACTGGTAAAATAGTTGTTAATTTGTATTCTCTATTAGCTCTGTACCTTTAAGAGTAAATCTACAGCCACTGGCTTCACACAACAACTGGACGTTTTTACATGACACCAAATATGCACCTAACTTAGTTAAAGCAAATGTGTGAATCTTAGTATTTACATACAGCCAAAGGTAAAGACTGGAAATTTCAAAACTCATTTCTTGCTGTGTTTGCCCATCATGCCATGGAGGAGTGGAGTTGTGACTTGAAATACTATTTTGAGCTAATCCAATATTCTATTTGTAAGGTTTGAAATTGAGTTTAAAATGTCAATAACACTTCAAAAGCTGAGCCGTTACCTGGATTTATGCCCTCGTCTCTGTTTGGTTGAGCCCAATTTCAAAATAAATAAATAAATAAATAAAAAATACATTTGTGGTGTCACGCATTGTCATCTTTGTTTTGTTAAAACAGACACATAGAAAAAAGTGGAGATGCGTCAGTACAAAGGATGTAATCATGCTGAACCATCACAATACAGATGTGACATTAGCCACAAGTTGTTTGCCTACCAGAGAGGATGTGCTCATGTACTTTTACTGTGCTGTGTTAAGAACCAAGACAGAAATTAAAGCTGTTCTATTTAGCTACAATCCTTTGAAAAGCCACCGCAGAATAAATAAATTTATGTCAAAACAGGACATTGAAACGCTGGTGTATGCTTTTGTAGGTTTGATTACAGTAATGTCATCTTTACTAGTCGTTTTGCAGATGATGCAAAATCTCTGTCATAATCTTGACTAACACAAGGAAAATCGATCACATGACACTAGAGTTTAGATTTTCTTTATAACCCAAGCGCGTACTGAACCCGATCCGACACAAAATTGCAGTCATATCAGGCCAAAATCATATGCTTGATGGTCGGCATCAAGCTACAATACACACAGCACAGACATAAAATTGTCTTAATGTACTTATTATTGTTTAAATAGAGGAGTGGGTAGTTTATCCTGTTGATAAAGTAAAGTCCAGAGGTTAATTAGACTGTAACAAGCGTTGCACACTGCACAACTAATGCCACTAGTCCTGCCCTTCTCAACTCCTATCAATCACACATCCCATAAGGTTTGCACTTGACTCACCCTGCGATTACAAGGGACACAATTAAGCTGAAAGTTGTTAAACAAAAGCTTAAAATGGGAGAAGTTACACTAATGACCCAGCAGAGTGTAAAGTCAGAGGTCTGGAAGTATTTTAAACTGGTCGCAGTTTAAAATAATATGTCAGGTTTACTTCAAGATCAAGCCTCTAATTAGAGAGAATAGTTGGGTTGGATCAGGCTCAGACAGTGTCTATGGGCTAAGCCCGGCCGTGACGGGAGGACTTTTTAGGCCCAGTCTGATCTCTAAGACACCAGTTCTTAAATTAATACATGTGGTTACCAGTTTCTCAAAGGATACATTTTACTTTTTTCTTTTATCTATAAAGCAATTCAACCCAAATAAAAACCCATATTTCTTTTAAAAAGCATCACTTCAAGCAATGAACAAAAGTCTACAAAACATCCAATCAGGTCTAATGAGAGCTACTCCAACATGATGCCACTGTGGGCAGTATTATTCTAGAGAGATATTATATACAATATGTAAACTGCTATACAAGGAAAAATAGGACACTGGACTTGTTACGGCAGTGTGAAGGGTAAATATTCTGCTTCATCCCTTCCTCCTATGGAGTCGTCTGACCACAGTATGGTGTGTCTCCGGCTCACAAAGCAGAGACTTTTCAAGAGAAAAACCACACAAACCCATAATGCTAGGACCTGGAAGGAGGACAGACAACATTATGGCACTCCAGGGATGCTTCAACTGGACCATATGAGGGAAGTTTTTAAATGCTCTGACATAAACAAACAAACTGAAAAGATATTGGACCATATCAAGTTCTGTGAGGACTTAATTCTGTCCACCCAGACACTTGAGAAGCATCCTGAAAGCAAACAATGGGTATGAAAAACCCAAACTTAAATTCCTTTTAAATGAAAAGAAGCAATGCCTTATAAAGGTAGTAAAACCAATATCCAACACCGGCATTACTAGTGAGGAGAAGGACCTACATCTCAAAGTCACATCCTGGTTGGCAGAGCTGGTTGCTTGAAGACCACACAGATGAATAGTTTTTTTTCAGCAGTCTCCTAAACAAAGCATTTGGTGTGGATTGTGTGGGAGAGAATAAAATAACCATTCAGAATGTTATGGTAAAGTATAAATATGCTCTGCTGCTTAACCTAAACAAAGACCTCTTCTTTGTTTACTCGAGACTAAATAAAGAACAATATGACAAACTGCCCATAGAAATCTACAACAAAAACTGGCTTCTGAAATGTGGTTAGATATTGCTTGCATAATTTCTTCAATTTGATGTGCTGAGACACCATCAGAGAGCACTGACCTGAAGTAAAAGATTATCTTGTCTTAGGCACATGGCACAGGACAGCACAGTGTACGGTATGCTGCACTGGACTTTGTGCATTGCTTTGCTTGGCCCAGGTCTGCTCTGCCATCATGCAACACACAAATAGAAAAAGGCTTCAAAGTGGTGTGCTGTGCCTGCCACTTCTGACATCAAAACCTGTCACTGAGCAAAGCGCAGAAACTGCCACCTGGTGAGGTCTTACCAAATCAGTGGTGTTGCTTAGAGACTAATTATTCAGTTTCATCTCATCTTCTAGAGGTTAAGTCTAAATTAACTAAGACTTAATGACTTAATGTCACAACAGTATGCATTGATGGAGTATGTCGCCAGAAGATATGCTTCTCACTTTCAATTAAAGTTCCTAAACCTGCTAAATAGATTTGTCGGTCTACACTCCGAGGTGCGACACCCTGCTGTCATCTTCACATCCATACAAGAAACATACATGATTCTGATGAAGCTGACTAAAGTTCAGTAAACTGCTCTGGCTTTACCTGCTGTGTCAGACTGGAGGGGTGAATTCAGGACATATTGAAGGAGTTAGCTCAAGTGATTAGGGAGAGGAGAATCTAGACCTCTTTGCTTAGGCTTCTGTTTCTGCGAGCCAACCCTGGGTAAGCAGAAGTCATAGTGGATAAATAGATATTGCTGAGAGGGGGTTCTTTAAAACCCTGGAATAAAAAGGCATTTTCTCTATGTTCATTGTTTAAAAAAAAAACAAAAAAAACTCATGTCATAATCAAATTCCACTTGCTTGATTCAAGTGGGTGAATGTTTGAATTTTACATCAAATATAATGATAGATGAGTTACAATCAGGCAGCGAGAACAAGAAAGGGAAATCAGACTACACAAAAAGAAAAGAAAGGAAGGCTAGAGAATATTCACCTTACATTCAAAAGAGGTGAACAGCTCAGTGCACAAACTTCGAGTCAATACCAGCAGTAGTTACCAGTGTGCAGGTAGTACCACAGTGCTTTAAAGCATAGACACACATTTGTTAGTAGCAGTACATCAGCATTAGCGTCATTATCACAATATTTGAATGCTATTTGAGCTCTTTCCATGTTATTAATCATGACATATTTAGCATCACTGGATTCCTTATAATCTCAGAATCTCGAAGGCACCATTGTCACTAATCTACCTGAAAAACTGACTACAGGCTTCTAAATCAAAGGTTAATGCCAACTGACCTTCCATCATTGTAGAGAGAGTCAATTGATCAAATGCAACAGAACGCAAATGTTTCAACTATAAGACCATATTAACAAGGCAGAGTCTGATCCCTGTCTGATCTACTGTTGTTGCATTAGAATCAGATTCAACATCCTTTAAAACTGTTTAGTTTTGAAAAATATCTTATGTAACAACCTAATTCAGGACAGTTACAATGAAACATTTCAAATGGCATGAAAAAGCTACCCAGTCTGCAAAGATATCGAGTAGCATAGTATTACAGTTAGACAAGGATACAATGCAAAACATAATTCATGCTTTTCCTGGCGTGACTTACCAATAATTAATTGCACAGCAAGTATGTATATTTAACCTTTCTGTACCACCTTATTGCTGTAATAGATCAGTATTAGCAAAGCTTAACATTGTGAACCACATGGACTGAGTGAAAAACCTTCCTGTTGAAAGTCAATTAGCAAAACAGAATTGAAATTTAAACGCCTTATCTGTGATTGCGCAGATGTAAGGACTCATCAGTGCAACATTAATGCTTCTCTGCAAATTAGAAAAAAGTCTGGCAGACTTTTAGACAATTTCTCAGTATTGATGCTTAACTAAGATAATATTTATTTTCTTTGTGTTGAACATGGGAAAATGCGTTTGAAAGATATTGCTCAAGCATGACTAGAATCCCAGAAAAGTCCCCTGTATGACAGGTCTAATGGATGTTAAAAGATCAACTCACATTAACCAACATGGATACATTTTTAAGTTAAGAAAGGAAAGAAGCGATGTGAAGCCAACTCTTTTAGAGGCTCTCTTTGGTCAGGACCTTCCGTTTGTGTGATCTCAAAACTGAGACTAACCAGCAACTTGTCTATTCTGATGCAAATCAAAACTTTACATTTTCATAGTCTAGCTTCCTTTCAGTCACATTTCAATTAAATCTGTTTTTAGATATGGTCTAAAAAGTAAACGGCTCCTCAGAGTTCCAGCTTGATCAACTGATTTTGTTAACTGTGGAGTCTTTGCATCAACCCACAGAACTAGCAGAGGATCTAGAGCTATGCCTGGACTGATGCAAAGTTTTCACTGCTAATATAATAGAAGTGGTGTAAATACAGAGTGGGCCATAAGTTTCAATACATAGAAAAAATAAACATTTTATATTGGACAACCGTTTTTATTTTTATGTGACTCTGTGTAATCGCTGCACATCCTGGACCACTTCATGATTGATCTGCAACATTTAAAGTTTTCTGAAACTTGCAAATAAGTTTTGCCACAGTGTCGTGTGTGATGCTCGTTCCATGTTTTCTGTTAAAGTTTCGTGCAACCATGCGACTGCTAAAGGTTAGGATAAAGAAATGAGGAAACCATCAGTATAATTTCAATTCTTTGCTGTTTTGTCAAACTCATCTTCTTGGGTATCTGAAATATAAAAGAAATATACATTTTACATTCTCATATGTATGGAAACTTATGACCCACCCTGTATAATGTATTTTTATCATGTGAATAGGGCCTATAATGTAATATGCATGAGCAGTTTCAGGAGTTATTTTCTCTTCAAACTGCTGGGCGGAAGAAAGAAAAAAGGATAGAATCAATGTGAAACTCAAGGACAATCAGGAGGTCACATTTAAAAATAAAAGGTTGAATGACAGTCTGTGAAAGTAATTTTGGCTTTCATTCAGAAACAATCAACCAACAATGTCACAAAAACTTATGAGTGGATTTTCCACAGCTCAAAAGTTTATCCTTCCTGATAATGCGAAGGAAGTGTAATCATTTCAAAAACTGTGCATACATTTACACTTGCAAAGCGTTACTCTTCTGCCGAAAGGCGGTACACTCTGAGTGCTGCCGAAGCCGACAAAGTCAAATGGAGGCTTAATTACAATTATAAGTTGTTGCCCTGCAGCTTAAAACATCTTATCACTGAACAGCTGGAAAGAATTTTCTGTGACGTAATGAATCCATAATTGGGCCCAGGGTGACTGTCAAACAACAAGCCTCCCTGTGGTGTCATTTTTCATGTCCTCTGGGCATTAACGATTGAAAGTGGGTTTTGTAGTTCTGTGATTCAGCGCAACCTATGGCACAGTTGCGTGTAAGCCTTTAAAACGAATCCTTAACCACAGCTACTCTTAAAGGTTCACATTGTTACTGTTAAATCAAATTGCAAACTCTAAAGTTCAACATATTGCATTTTATGACTCTCACCACTCAAATCTCAGCTGGCATCGCCACAGAGTGAGTAACTGCCTGTGCAAAATGGTAAGTACCATCACAGCAAGACAGCGGGCTTTTTGGCAAAATATAGGAATCCTTCCTTCCATGTTGCTCTGCAAAGAGAAAATGGTTCTCTCAGAAAAAAACAAAAACATTTGTTTTTTGTTTTTTTCTTTGAATCATTTGTTTGTTTTCTGAAGTGGGCAGCCTTGATGGGCCCTGCAGAAAACAGTAATGGAACAAAGTTTGAGGGGGTTATTTGCTGAATAAGTGGTAGTCTTGAGCTGAAAGGTTTCAAAGCAATTGGTGCAATTAGACATACCGAGCAACCAAAGTCCTGCAGCCGCTCTTGTGATAGAAATACGAAGACCAGCATGTTGATTTGTATGGGACACAACGGAAAAGCAAAGGCATGGAAGCATAAAGAGCTTTCAAATGAATTATTCTGCAGGCGTCAGCATGTTTACTGACAGAAAGAAAGAAAGAAAGAAAGAAAGAAAGGGAAAAAGAAACAAAGGAAGGAAAAAGAAAGTAATTAAAGAGACAGAGAATGAACAAAAGAAAAGTTTAAACTAAGTTGAAAAATCTAAAACAAGTGCATGTCAAGTAAATTGACACATTACCATTTATTTCAGTAATTTCATTGAAAAAATAAAATAAAATCACATCCGGTATGCAAAAGCCAGCGACAGTTTTAGGTATGCTTTTTCAATTGCTTGGTACAAAACCCCCCAAAACAGCAAATTAATCAACACATTTGCAAAAACGCAACCCTTCAAGACATCTAGATAATGTGTAGAATCATTGCTAAATTACAAACTGGGCATCGGAGAAACTGAGATAAACCAAAAAAGAAGAAAATATCCTTCAAATGGCAGTTTGTGGACAGACCTGGCTTTCTGATGTCAGAGAATATTTTCTCTTATGGTGCAAGATGAAAGAAAGACAACAGTTCTTCTGAAAACTGTTTGATTTGGCCTGCAACTCAAATCAAGCTACATATCTCACAACGCCACCAAAATTGGACAATAATTTGGAAATGCATTTCCTGGTTCAATTAGTTTCAACCTTAACTCCAATAATCAACTAGTAATGTTGGAATGTTGGTGTCAACCACATGGACATAAAGATCCATGGTTTTATGATGATTCTGATGGTACAATGATGAGGGAGGTATTTTCTTGTTACACTTTGGGTTCTTTGTAACAACTGACTAATGTTTACACATCCCAGGCTACTTGATGTCCATCAAAGTATCATCACAGTTTGAGAGAACATGGGGATTCAATAACTTGCCTTGACTCTAATGCACATCCATGTGCTTCAAAGAGGTGAACTAAATCTCTTATTTTTAGATTGAAAATGTTATTATTGGTGTAATTTTTAACCGTCAGTAAGGCACTGATTTGTGTTATTGCCTCCAAAAACTTTTAAGAAGCAATTTCATCCTGGATCCAAAATAAAATCACTGTAACACCAACATATTGCTGATTGACTTATCAATGTGCTGCAGAGGAAATGATTCAAAACCAGAACTAAACAGAACTGTTTGCAAACAAGCAGACTAATTTATATTTGGTGAAAAAACAAAGAGTTACATTTTTAGATTTAATTGAATTTTTCTGGAAATAAAAGAGCTTTCCATCTCACGGTCGATCACAAGATTATCTTCCAAAACAGGCATTTATACATTATAACAGTTTTAGGTATGCTGGTGTATTATTAGAGAAAAATAAAACACTTATTTTGATTAAAAGATAGAAGAAATGTTGACCTTGTCACAGTATTGTTCCAGTAAAGCATGAAGATTTACCCTCACATAACTTATTAAAACTCTTAAAGAATGAATTATTGTCTGAATGAATTCAAAGCGCTGCCTGGTTTACATGTTTCTGTATTGTGACTTACCTTGCAAAATTCACAGCATAAACAGACAGGCAGCTAAAAAATTATCATAAAATTACTTGGACTGCGCCATCCCTGCACTGGAACATGCTTTGATCCGTTGTAGATATGGCTGCTTATTAGGGCCATTATCCTGCTGCAAAGTGAACATCTCCCCCAGACTCAAGTATTTTGTAGCCTCTCTGAAGTTTTCTTCCATGGTTGCCCTGTATTTACATCCATCCATCATCCCATTCCCTCTGACCTGAGGATGATGCTATTATTGCCACTTGTAACCATAAAGATATTTTTAATTTCAAGCTTCATCTGATTTGAACACATCCTTCAATATTTGCAGTGTCCATTTGTGGCAAACCACAAACTGGCTGTCTTTCAACAATTGCTTTCTTCTTGACAGGATTCCTTGAAGGCCAAATTTGTTGAATGAATGACAGCATTCTCTCTGTCAACAGATTCTGCATCTGAAGCTATGGATCTCTGCAGCTCCTCCAGAGCTACAGTGGATCTTTTGAATGTTTCTCTTATTAACACTCTCCTCATCAAACCTCAAATTATTAACTCAATAAAAAGGAATTTTTCTGTTTTACTTTTCTCCGGTGTCTTTTTTGTGACCTGCTGTCTGCTCACTGCTCACATGAAGCCGGACTTTTCATGGTGCCTCTCTCCTGACCCTTTGGCCAGCATCCAGATTTCTGCTGGCATCACGTTGCTGGCGGTTCATGTTTTCCTGCGGCCGCTAAGCCAGGAGACAGAACCTTTGGGCTCATAGCTGCGTTTGGAGTTGAGCCAGTGCGGCTTTAGCTTTTGAGGTCTCCTCCACCTGTGAGAGTCAGTTTTTCTGATGCTCTTATCCTGTCCTTTTTTGACTCCTGTCTCCTGCTTTATTTTTTGAGCTGTAAAGCTTTACGTAAAGAGCTGCCTTGATTCTATTTTTTAAGAGATAAATCTTTACTGAAGTTTTTTTTCTTCATGTTTCTTGTGATAATATTTCACTCCCTTTTCAGTCGTTAACAGGAATGACCCATATGTGGCATGTGTGCAAAAAATGGCACATAAATTATCCCACACCATGCAATAAGAAAAGAAAAACGTATCTTCAACAGAAAAATCCAAGCAAAGACTGTAGAATTTTTTCATTGGCTTTTATCTTCACTATGAACATTTCTGGGCATTATTTTGATAAATTGTACCTTATGCTCTGATTACATCTACTGATTTGTTGTTCGGGAAGTGTAGTCTCCTACCAGGAGATTTCAAATTTTCTCATCTCTAGCAGGGGGCCTCAGAGCCACCCTCACAACACCTGCACTGTGTTCCTGTTAGGATCAGAATGCAAAGCTATTACACACTGGAGGGTTTGTCTCAATCACACAGAATGGCTATGAATTTTAAATGTGGGATTAGAGCCCACTGAGGAGCGGGCGCATGGGAGACACACAGTCAGTTGAGTGCTAATTTGATTTTTTTTTTCTTTACAAACTGCTCCTACAACACATTGTTAGCATGGAAGATCCATTGCTTGTGCTTTAGTTTGCCAATCGTTCTCTTGATTCAGACCACAACAGGAACAGGCTGATTCACCCAGAAGGAAATCATTTGATCAGGATGTAAGACCTTGACTGAACTTAGTAGAACAGATTATTAGCACCTTATGTCTTCTTCAAATCCAGTGCATAAATTTGTTTGGCTCATCTGTGCAAGACTATGAATGTTGTTTGTTGCGAATGTGACCACATCTGTTTTCTGTCTTTAGTTTCCGTGATCCAAGTTACTTTCTCTCAGTGTTAGAGTGATTTGGGTTTCTTCAGTGGTAATAAATATTATTCCTTTGTTGTTTCAGGTGGAGATATGGAAGACTCATCTCCGTATGAACCTGTAGCCCCCAGCCGGCAACCCGACGTGTTTGGCTTGGCTTCCATCTCTTCAGGTATCCCTCCTTTGATCTAAACTGAGATCAGCATTGAGCTCATCTTGCCCTTTCACACTTTCAAAAGAGAGTGTAAAAGAGCTTATTACAAGGAGCAAAATGTAGAGACTTTCTTCTAAACCTGCTATCTAGTTAATTTAAAAGCTGTTTTCTGCTTTTCACAGTATTGATTATATTTTCTGAAATGGTGTGTTTTTTTTTTTTGCTTAAATATTGTTCTCAACTTTGTTTACTAATATAAATCTGAAAGGTGTTGCATTTGTTTAGTTAAGCTCTCATGAATTCAATATCCTTAAGTAAGATAACGTGCCACTGTGGGGCTGTATGTAACTTTATCTTGATAATCATTCAGATGTTTGTTAGGATACACTAGTGAACAAACAGAAGACCATGAAGACCAAGGTCAGGGATAAATTTATTGACAAGTTAAAAGTCATTTCTCAAGCATTGATCATTTAATTGAGCACTGTTCATGTGTCACTGGAAAATGAAACAACTCCAGACCTTTGAAGAAATTTCTTTTATAAATTTCATTTATAACCATCCTGAGAAACTGAGACAATCAGAGAAGCAACTAAAGGGGGCCATGGTGACTGTGGAGAGCTCTCAGAGATCCACAACTCAAAGGATAAGTATCTTTTGACAAAACAAGTCTATATGGAAAAAAGCAAAGAGAAAGCCAAGCTTAGCGGCAAGCCATACAAATTCCCGCTTACAGTTTGCCACAAGACACACACAGTATAGAGCAAGCATTGGGAATAAGGTGCCAGGATCACATCAGATAGTAAGTACATTTTCTGGCCCAGATGCAAAATGCAATGTGTGGAGGAAAACTAACAGTGCAGGTCATTCTGAACATCCATCTCCACAGATAAACATAATGGTGGCACAGTCATTCTGCTTGGGATATTTCTCTTTAGTAGAAAAAAATGGGCTGTATATACTTTTGATTCAAGTTGGCTTTCATATTTCTAATGACAAAAAAATGTGGAAAACAATGTGTCCTTCTACTTTATATCCATACTTTGAGTTGGCCTGCCATCCCAATAAAATGCATTGAAGTTGCAACCTGACAAAGCGTTTGAAAGTTCAAGAGAGCTTTGGAAGGAGCTGTCGTCAAAAAGCAGGTTTACAAAGGGGCTTGTTGCTTCATCTGTCCTTTGATATACCCTGGTTGTTGGTTGTGATATTTATACCGCACAGTCAGTTCTGTGTTCACCACACTGCATTTTTCCCAACCATTGATTTTGCTTCTACTGTGATTTCTTCTTTGCTTTACTAATTAAACAGCTCAGAGTTATAGCCTGCTATTTAATCTGTTGGTTACCATTGCCAGGATGTAACAAATCAATGCAGCTACCCACATTTTTAAACCACAGCTACAATGGGTAGTGCACTACAGGGCTATATAATGGATGTGATTGGAGATATCTAAACCTTGAGTTCAACTGCACAAGATTATTTGCCTTCGTCATGTTCTCACAGAAATTTCCACTGGGTGCTCCATTTGTTTGTTGTTGTTGTTGTTTTCCAAACCAATCCACAAATGCCAACTACAGTGTATTTCTTCTTCTCTACTGTCAAATGTAGCACTGCTTATTGCATATTTTCTGAAATCTCATAAAGAACTGCAATCATTTTGGGAGAAAAAAAAAAGCATATTTTGAAAAATTGACTATAAAAATGTGAGCAAATAAAGCAGATCATGTTAGTGTCATTAGTTTTGAAAGAAGATGATGTAGCCTACCATGAAAAGAGTGTATTACATCTTTGTTGAGATTTTCAGCACTCAAAATAAAAAAGTCAAATGTGGTGTAAGTGCAGTTTGTTATGATAAAGTTTGTAATGTAGGAGCAAAAATGTGTGTGCCAGGGCAAAAAGAAGTAATGCAGTAGGATGTATCTAGACATAACAAGATACAACAGGGGACTCATTACTGTATCCATTTTACTTCAGCTGTTTCTCTCGTTCTCTCGGAGGTGAAGTATTGAATTCGCTCTCCAAAAATCTTTTTAGCCTCAAGCTTTGCTCATTATTTACCATTTTTGAGGGCAGCATAATTGATTGTGGCACTGAGAGTAAACCACGGGCAAACAAAATAAGTAATTACACACGCAGTTCTTACTACGTTTGGCATGGCACTGGGAAACATTCATATTCATGTTTGAAAACGTTACTGTATGGAAAGCAGGGGAATATGTGATATCTCGTTGGTTGAGGAGGCCAGTGGAACGTGTTCTTTCAGAGAGCAGTAGAAAATTGAAAAATAATCTCTGCTCTCTAAGATTTTCTCTGAAAAAGAAAATAGGGTTCGGAAGGTTGAGCAGAAAAGAATATAAATTATATAATGTAATGTGCATTCTCTCTAATTTGGAAGTAAATGAAACATAAAGACACATTGTTTCTCCTATTAATACTATAAGGCAGCCAAAGCCACTTGGTTTTGTTTTCCTCGAAATGCAGTTGCGAGTTTCGAGTAGTCCATATTTAAAAGGAAGGAACATAGTGCTCCTTGTGGGATCTGTCATATTGAATGAGGACAGCGTTTATATTCAGTTGTTTCAATGATTCAAAACTTTCAGTTATTAACACATAGATAAAATGCGCTTCTTTTAGGCTTTGTACTCCTCCATCAGCAGTGTTTCAGCTGGTCAATGCTCAGCTCAGTTTCATCTGTACATTCTGGATGGTCTTAGTAAAAAATGTGAGCCTTTTTCTAATTATTCCCCAAATGAGATGACAATAGAGTGGGACCCCTTCATGCCTTCGTACTGCTCCCTGACAAAATGCCCGCTTGCGCGGTTGCCCATATCACCCATATCAGAAACTGCCACTGGCTTGTTGGATTTTTCTTCTGAGTATCAACTATTTATCCATTCAGGGCCTGTAAGTCTGCCACATCAGCTCCTACCTCTGCTAAGAATGATCGACAAGCAGATAGACTTATGATGGGTCCCCTCAGCCCAGACATGACTGCACATTCGATCCAAGACATGATAATAATTACAGCATTAATATCAAGGCAAGCGTTGGGCACCGTCACCCACTTCAGTTTCACACATGTCACAAAATTAAGTCCTCCACTCTGTTTGTGTGCTTAGTGTTTAATGTAAATAGCAGTGGATTTGCATGTCAGGTGTCTGATGGCTGTGCTGGTGTGCCACATAATGGTGGCAGAAACTTCAAAAAGGAATATAAGTAGATTTGAGTTCTGAAAATAATCATGATCCTCAGCACTGCTTGTTACTTTTACCATCCATCATGCACCATATTCTGGCTCAAATATATAAGACTTGCTGCACGAACAATTTCTCTATCAGAGCTATAATGTTCAGAGAAAAAGTATGTCTGACTTGAAAAAAAATATACTTTAAAAATTCACTTAAGAATCTGCTTAAAGTGGTTAGTTTGGCTGAATGTTTACTAAAGCCAACAAATCAAGCTTAAACTCTGAACTTTGTGTAAGCCATGTTTACAGTTCTTATTGACACCTAGTTTGTACCCACCTCTGGACATTAGGTGGCCTGGATGTCCTCTACCTAGAAACCCACAGTTGTTGCTTTTAGCAGACTTTTCTAAAATGTTGTATTTTGGCAAAACTCCCAATATTTACCACCTTGTCAGGATACACAAACTGAACTTGGAGTTATTAATATTAATAACGACAAAGACAACTTTGCCCCTGTTTTGTTTCTGTGCTTCTGGGCACTAACGCAATAAACCACACTTTAGACCGGGAGCCAATCACATAACGCTGCAAAAGAGTGAAAGGCAAATTCTGGCTTTTTGTTTTAACAATCCACTCACAGTGTGTTTTGCTTTTAAACTGATCTTTCCAGTAAGCTATTTCATTGGCTTGGCTGCTGCCCTGATTGATACTTTATCATCATTATTGTTATTATTAGAGGTAGCAGTAGCATCACTGCTACTACTGATAGTTATAGTAGTAGTAGTATTATTACTTTTGAATGAACCCTAAACACATAGAACAAGCTACAAAACGCTGTCAGAGCCAAGTTTCCCCTTCAATCTTTGGCAATCACATGAAGACCTAGGCCAAATAAAATGTAATTGTTTACTTTGTCTTTCTTAGCGATACCCCAGTGGTTTTTTTCATACCTGGTGGTGAACCTCTCGCTTTCTATGATGAAGGGGGAGGGGAACAAGGACTAGCTTCCTGCATTTTACAACTGATATATTTGTGTTAGGAGCTCATTTGCAACTATCCTGATTTGTAGATACCGTCTCAATTAAAATACATTTGCTTGCACAAAAAACATTGTAATGGTAATTTAACGTGTTCTAATGAACCATGTTGTTAGGTAATCCTAACAGATATAAAACAAAGCAAACAGAGCAACAGAAAGCAGTGGCGGTTTCTGATATATATAACCCCACACTCCTTCAGTCGTGCCCATTTTTTAAAATCTCACTTGGTGGAGTAACAAAGAGGAAGGATGGGTGATCATCTGTGTGAAACAGTGAAAAAATAAAATAAAATAAAAAAAAGCTTGAATCTGCAACTTGGTTCAAAACCTTTATTTGTAAAAACAACAACACAATTAGGATCCTTTCAACAAGGGCAGAAACAAGAAAAAAGTAATTGCTTTATCTTTCCTTAAAAATAATAGACTCAAAGAAACTGATATTTCATCCAGCTGGATGAATTTTTATCTTTTCACATTTGGAATGAAGCTGCTGATCTTCCTTCACTGAACAACATGTGTCTGATATGGATACTGATTAAGGGCGAAATCTCACAACACTAAATGACAAACAAGCTTGAGCTTTCAAGAAAAAAAAGGAGAGCTCTAATGAAAGTTGGACATCATATATTATCAACATTATAATCTTAAATATTCCAGCCCACTCTATTTTAGCTTATCAGGTTTGTTAGGTTTTAATATTCTCAAAAGTTTAATATTTTGTCTGTCTCTGTATTTTTGATAGTCACTCAAGAACTACTTCTTTCATACTTCAAAATAAGAGAATGAACAAAATGCAGAATATCAAGTCTAAAGCATTCATCTTCATATCTGAATTTCACAGACTTCACTTCATTTGGTGACATTTTGATATCACGAGATCTCGTTACACCTCTTTACAGACATCTCCGTGCCTGATTATTGATTCATCGGTTTGTACTGCATAGGCTTATTGAAGCTGCTTGTGCTTTCAAGAAAGAAACTGATCACAGTTCATGATGAATCAGCTTATATGCTTCTTGAATTAAATGGCAACAGATACCTTTAGGTGAGGGGTCTGCAACCTGTGTCTCAGGCTGTTTGGACCGTCCACAATATCTCCTAATAAATTTGACTAAAATTTACAAAAAAAAATAACTAAATGTCTTTAAATGTAGATAGAATAACAAATGCTGATTTTTTTTTTCCTTCAATATTTGCATTACATTTCTACAGAGAATGACTCTGAAAGTATCAATATTATGTTTTCTTTTTCATTAAGTTGGAGCCTAAAAAAAATATTCCTAAAAGTAAAATATTCAACAAAATTTTACATCCTACAGAAAAAAAAGATCCATCGTCTTTAGCAAAAAAATTTTTTATCTTTAATTAAAATAATAAAAATAGAGAGTAGATATTGATCTAATTCGAATTTGAATTTATTTCATGAGGTACAGTGCATATTAATCAATATGAATATTTTTAAACAATCATGTAAATGTGCTAAATTTAGCCACAAGGGCTAATTTTCATCAGTAATTCCCTGGCAAGTTGATGGTAAAAAACAAACAAAAAAAACAAAACAATCGACACACACGGATGAACACACATGACAACATTGTTGTAAATGATATCTAAACTTTTAAAATTCTTAGTGACATGCACATTTCTAAGCAAGTTTTTATTTGGCTGGCCTGAGAGCAGAGATGGCTCTTTATGCTGTAAAGGTTGCAGACAACTGTTTTAGGTGCCGGACTTTAGTGGGTGGAGGGTATAAGGATAGCAGTGGGAAGAGATATCTCATAAACTTCTCCTTGAAATAATAGCAAATCTAAAACCAAAAGCATATTTTTGTTCTTTTCTTTTTCTTTCCTTCTGTCCTTCAAGTAGATTTCACACTCACTAGTAATGCATGAGTTTACTGGAGCGTGGAGTTCTGTGCATAAACAAACTGACTATGGTTTCAAGCCCCACTTAAATCAACAGAAATACTTCTAGAAATGTTGCATGGTTGTCTGATTTTTTTATAAAAAATCCTAAAAGAAGTTGGCAAAATTTCTGAGTGTGACAGTAGACATCTCCAGATTATGGTAGTTGTATTGTTCAATGATATCAACAAAGTCTTTGTTGGATTTAGGAAACAAGGAAATAGAGTGAAAAGTACGGATGAATCGTAATCAAAAATTAACCTTTATCAAAGCTTAAATAAGTGGCATTTTTCTACAAAAGATGCAGAGATATTATTTATAATAATTGCAACATGGTATTTTGTAGTGTGTTCTGTTTTCTTGACTCAGTGCTGAGCTGATTAACTTATCAAGAGCAAAGGGCAGCAGAAAATCCTCCATGCAGGGTTTCCTCCTGGAATTAGGTTTAACATCCTTTAGTTAGACCCTCCACCTCTCCGCTCTAAGCCCCTCACCTCTCAGCAGTGTATGTCCGCCGTCCAATTAAATCTAGAAAGCTGCTTGTAGTACAGCTGCAGAGATGGAACGGTGCACCAGCTCTGCTAAGTATGCTGCTGCAAATGTTTGACATTTTCACGCCATTGTCATAACAATTCTTGTTACTTAGGCAAACACTAGCAGGGTTTTTTTTATTTGCATATGTACATTAAGGTTTCCAATCGCTTTGGGGTGCAAGAGTAGCTTTGCATGGATTTGTGCAAGATTAGTTTTGTGTATGCCTGCAGCTGTCCCCATGTGTGTTCATATTGCTTTTGCTAATATGCTTCATTATCCTGTGTGCATTTCCTAATCAGTTCACTCTTAGTAAAGCCTTAGCTTGTCCCTCAGTGGATTTGTAATGAGACTTGCTTCTACTCCCCTTGCAGTAGTCAGCATTTTACAGAGAAAGTCAGCGTCAGAGAACAGAATGTGTTGTTTCAGTTGACTTGAATGCTGATAATGAACAGTAGAGCTGATCATTAAAGCAATATTGCACAGGCAAACCTTTGAATACACATCTTGTTAAGCAGTTTCAAAGCTTTTTGTATTATCATCAGTGTTGAGAGAGCTGAATAAAGAGTGTCAACGAGGATGTTACAAGGGTAAATTTGAAATTCTTATAAACATTTCAGAATATATACCTGTGTTTGTTGTGACTCACAGCTTCTCTGGAAGCCCAGTGTTATCTGAGGAGTTCTCCATGTAAAAATATTTAGCTTTGCTACATTGCATAATGTCCATGACTTCTTGCAGCCTCTCGATCTCAAACTGCTTCGATTTGCTGCATTTATTTCATATTCAGTTGTAAAATGTAGCTGATCTCTGAGAAACCCTGCGTTTCTCTGAACTCCACTGCCCTGCCTTTTATGAAATCCACTCACATAACCCGCTCGGTAAAGCTTAAAGAGATGATTTTGTAGATTCAGTGCGGCTCCTTTTCCTCCCCTCTGGAAATCCCTACTGCGACAGAATATAGCGCTAATGACTGATGAGGCCTTTGACACGGAAATGCTTGACACACTCCTTGGGGTCCAGACTAAAGACTTTCCTAACAAGCTCTCGCACGCTCACCCTGGGCTGTATTAAATTCAAACTTTGGCACCTTTCCTAATTACTGAGAACATACCAGGAGTCAACCTTATACTCCTAACCTAGCCTGAACCTCTAGACCCCCAAGCCCCACATACCCTCAAACTCCCCCATCCTTTCTGCAGTGTAAAGTCCCTCGAGTACGGGATGATATATGAAATGCTGAATTCAAATTAGGCTGACAGAGAGCAATTACTTAAGAAAGAAGATCCCTTACTCTTAAGGAATTAAAGTATCCAAATCCTAATACAAAGTGCATGCCCCATTTTATCAGCTTTTTTCTGTTCTTACAAGCTCTTTTTACATTTTGCTCAGTTTCATTTTGACTATGCCCTTCTCTTCACCAGAACACGGCCTGCTTCTCACCATCCAGCTGTCTGACTAACCACTTCTTTCTTTCTCACCTCATTGTCTTGATTTCTCTTCCATTGTTTGTCAAAATCAGTAGCACCATTACATCACCACTAGAGAACTCTGATTTATGATCCACAAAGAGTTACTACACTTATTATGGATAAAATGTTCATGGGAGTTTCAAGTTCACCACCTAAACATTTTGAAATATGTCGTCAGCTCCAACATGAACTGGTTCTCATTTGTCATGTTTAATAAAAGAAAAAAAATAGGTCATATTTAAGCCTTAACATTGGGGGAGAATGCTAGAAGAGACAATAGAAGAAAACTAATCACTTTGATAGTGTTTTTTACATTTGAAGGACTTTGATTTTTAAGTCTTTAGTATATTTTGACAACTTTGGTAACCAGACTGTCCTAATATTTACATGACTTTTGGTATATATTGATCCCACGTCCAATATTCAATTAGCACACCCTTCCAATTTTCTAGCCTTTCACTTTGTCAGCTTTACTTACTTGTTCTGTGCAACTGCTATGTTTGTAGATAGGTATATTGTTATGCTGAGAGCAGTTGATTGCACCCCTGATGAGCTGCATTAATTATTTTGGGCACTGTGCATCTTTTTCCTGAACTAGGCTCCATTAATTGAAAGCTCCCCAGCTTGTCTGTGTGAGTGGCCATTTAATCTGTTTGTATCCTCTCACTTCATCCTTCGATCATGACCAGCTACAGTAATCAACCGCCACAAGTCTTCTCTCTGCTCTTAAAGCTTTTTCCATTTTTAAACGTCTCATCTCACCGGCTTATCAGCCGCTTTCTCCGAACATTACTGCACAACGTGTTTTCTGAAAATCTGTATTGTGATGCACTTGGAAAATCAATTATAACTCTGTAACACAATACTAAATGTTTCCCCTCTCAACTCCACCTCTTTGCCTCCTTCCTCTTCGCCTCCTGCACTTGCATGCTTTCCTATTAGAGTGTAACAACATTAGAGCTATCAAGTGGGCTTTATGTCTTATGCCCGCCCTAGGACATCTTTTTGGTTCCAGCACCAGATTCCATCTTTGCTTCCCAATCAAAGGTAGTAAAAACCCATCCATTGCCGCAGCCTCCATTGCAGGCTCTGCTCAGCCTGGTCAGATAAATTGTAGGAGCTCATCCTTCTCCTATTTTTTTTTCATCTCAGACCCCCCCAGTGGCTCACATTATAGCTGCAGATGGCCAGGGGAGATTTAGAAGCTGCAATCCATCAATGTAATGCAGCCTGAACTACTGGACAGTCGCCCTGTGAATGTTTCCACCAGCTGGACCGTACCGCTCTCCTCTGGCCCTGCTTGAGCTCGGCCCACTTAAGTAAAACTTGGGCCGCGCTTCGGCCTCATTGTAGACTGTGGTTAAAATTAGTTCTTTTTTTCAGCTGTTGGTGTAACAGTGTAAGAACCAATTTGTTCCCGTCTGAAATGACTGATTAATTCTCCTGCAAGGGTCCATCTTTATAAAACATGCATATGGGCAGAAAAATTAGTGTAGGGTTGTCAGTAGAAGTTTTTGGTTGAATTCTGGCACCGGGAGACATCAAAACCCTCCTTAGCTGCTGTTTTTGTGTTGCTACAGAAAGAATATCTCAAGCTGGAAAAAAGGCACTTCAGACTTGATCCATCAGTTGTTTCTAGATATTAAACTGGTGATGATTAAACGCAGTGAAAGTTACTTATTTAGTGCAATAGTCATTAAATTTAGGGCCAAATTGGAAGCTGCAAATAAAACCTACATTTTAGCATCATTAGTCACCATATTTTCTTACAGAATGCAAAATATAGGAGCAATACTTTACCTTGACTGAATATAGTAAGCAATATAAAACTCTTTTGTGACACATTTGACAATTAACTTAACAGCACTTAACTCCTACTGTTCCAAAAAGCCATGGCAGTGAGCCATATCTCGACTGGGTATCCATTTATTACAAATCTGGGAATGAATGGGTTTAGTTATGAATGTGCCATATGTTTAAATAAAAAACTCCAGGCCAAGTCTCAGATTGTTTATATAAATTTATGTCAGCTTGAACCAGCAAAAATATCATTCAGTGTTGGAGAATTATTGGTCCATATTAGTGCAAAAACTAGGTTTGATAGCCAATAACTTTAGATATTTTTATTGTAGGGCAAACTAATTCTTACAATAATGTTACTTTTATGAATCTGAGCTGTGTATGTGATTAACTGCTGACCTGCTAAGCAGAACATAAAATGTCACAAGATCTGGACCAGCATGTAAAACGATTTAAGCAGTCAGTGTTGTTAATGTATTTTTCATAATTACACTCAGGAAGATGAAGATTCTTCTGGATTCAGCATTTTTGTATGGAAAGCAATATCTGGCTCTTGATTTCAAAGACATCTAATTATGTAGTTCTGTCAGAATGTAAAACTTTATTATGCTTTGGGAAACCAAAGTCATAACAGGCCATAGTGAATCACTACTCTGGAGTACTGAAGAGGAGATTGGCCTGCTTTGGATCAGCTGGTGGAACGTGGCCTACAAACGGTAATATATTTTATGCCTGTGCAGTTCTGCACAATATTGTGTTGCATAGTCAGATTTACTTTGGTGCTCTGAGACGTAATGACAGAAACACGACCTCCTTCAGCATTACCCATATTTTCTGCAACATTTGTAGAAAATGTATTTGCGTGGAAAAACCTCATTTTAGGTTTTGTGCTCTAAAATATTTGTGAGAGTGTCACCCTTTTTGCTCTTTCACTGCAGGATGTTGAATTTACATGAAGATTGTTTGTTTTCAGACAGTAAACTTATCAAGTCTCACTTTCCACATGCTGGGATTGGCCACTATTTCCACAGCTTCATAGATCACATGTGAATCTAGTCCAGTTTTCATAAACGAAGTCCATTGTGTTTGAAATCTGTTCAAATGTCACAAAAGTAAAAGACACTTAAGTAATACTCAGAATATGTTGAGTTTACACTTACTGTCTGATAGTGTTGGGACAAACAGCCTTCAACATGAGGATACTGTAATCTAAAAAAGAGTCAAATAAAACGTAACATTTGAACAAGAAGCTCACAATAAAACACTTAGCACCCATCCATTTATCAGAGTTCTTCCTAAATCAATCTTAAGACATCTTACTAATAGCAACACTGAAAGGGAAGGTCATTTAAATGTGCTTCCTTCCCTCTAGGATGATCTTCTGGAATTTTATTAGTCTTATGGGGCTGTGAGTTTTGTTTCCCTGAAACCACAAAATCATTCATTTTGCTTATTTATTTTTGTCCCCCTTTTGGGGTTTTATGTGCTCTCTCCCCCAATTTCAAGGATTGATAACGTGCAACGTAACATGGGGAAACAATCCTGTGCATCTTCCACAACCCCTTTAAAAAAAAAGATTGTCCTCTTCCTGCTCCAGGCTGTCTGATAGACATGGAGGGAGATTGGTTCTGTTGAATAAGAGATGAATCTCTCAGAGTGTCACCGTGCCGCCACGACCTCTGAAATATCATTATCTACAGGGGAAAGAAGGTTAACTTCTCTAATATAGCCTGAATGCAAGAGAGGGGTGCCACCAGTGAACATAAAGTTGCTTTATTACAAGTATATTTCATGAGAAAAGTTTTTTCTCTTATTACCAAAATGGTACAGCATCTGAGAACATTCAAACAAGTTTAATAACATGACATTGTTTTTCTTAACTATGACCTATAGCTGGGTGGGTAATTTCAGGTTGTTTTTGTCACTCAAAAATAAAAAATGTGCAACTGGATGGAACTGATGAACAAAACACTGTTTCTGCAACAACATGGTCTCCCTGACCTTAGCGGATCCCGGGCAGACGTTACAGGATTGTGCGAGGCAGTGTTCTTTTTTTCCACCAACATATCCAAGGTCTTGGATATGTTGGTGGAAACATATCCAAGGAAAACGAATGAATAATGAGACAACGTTTCTCGTTTGCTCCATTAAGTCAAAACATTGAAAGATACATTTAAATATTATTCGTAACAATATGACAACTTGATAATCACCTGGTATTATGGTAATCACATCAGCTGTCAACGGTTAATGAATAATTCATCAACATGTAATCTGAAATCATATCTTAATTTATTTATATTTGACTCAAGGTCTGTAACAGCCTGGATCGATTTAGGTGGAGTAGATGGGCCTGGCTGGAGGCATCCCTCTGCTGGCTTACAGCTGTTTGAAATATCAGAGGTAAAGATGATATTGAAGTCTCTCTGCTGGGGATTCATGAAACGAGGTGAAGTCAATGTTGATAAGTCAGAACGTGAACCGTGAGCTGCGCTCGCTTAGATATTGCAACATGAACCAAAAGAATCACGCTTGATCACTACAGTTAATCATAACATATTTAACTAAAAATGAGTGAGCCATGTTAATAGATATAGGAACTACATAACAAATTTGCTTCAGAAAAAAGAAGAATCTCCAGCACGAGTGATTTAAATAATTTTTTAGATATTGATGAAAAAAAAACGTACATTCCATCAGCATTTAAAAAACATAAATATTGCTCTGAAGAGATGAAATGCTTAAAAATTAGAAATACTACAGAGACAAAGACATGAGAAATGACTCATGTCTTTGTCAGGTGTTCAGTCTGCTACACCTGCCCTGCTTCAAGAATGACTTACTTCGAACAGCAGTACAATCTGTTAATCTGAAATAATTATTTGACTGAATGTGGAAAAAGTTCTGCAGGCTTTGCAAATTTTTGGTTTTTATCAATAGGCTCCTCCTAATTAATCTTCTTCAGGGTGGGTAAGGTATCCAACATTGTACTGAAGTATGAGCAAAAACTAAGAAGCATCCATCTACAAAATTACCCAAGTAAGAGTAAAAAAGTTTTTATTTGTTCATTTATCTTAAATAAATGAAGTTAATGAAATAAATTAGTACTGAAATACTGAGTAACTTATCAATACATCTGATTTAATATTTAAAATTTATGTCATTATGTCACTTTTCCAAATCAGTTTTTTTCTTTCATTTACACAAACAAAACAAAAACAAAACAACCTACGAGACTAAGACTTATTGTCAGCAATGTAAATATAAAAATTCAGTTTAGAACATCGTAAATTTCTTCCAGTGCTAAATTGCACAGCAGGCTCAGCAGGTGTTAAATTGCCTTAAAATAGCAAAGCGTGTGCGTAATAAATAAGTCTTACTTTAACTTGGTGTGTCTGTATTTCACGCCTTTTCTTTTTACTTTCAGTTGAGTATAAAGTACAGTGTAATAAAACTACTCCTAAAAGTAAATCAAATCTTATTCTAACAAAATTGCTACTTTCAAGAATAGGCCTTGTTTGAAGGATTTAAAGGATGAGTCCTAGTTTTGTCTGTTTTTAGGGCACCCAAATGGCAAGCAACAGATATTTCTGCAACTTTTGTCAGCTACAGGGAACTGAGGCTACAGTTCACACAAACTCAAGAGAATTTGACAATAACAAGTTGGAGGAACATTGACTGGTCTGTTTGTCCCAGACTCAGCTGAAAAATGTATGTGCTCATGGATCAGAAGTTGTATCAGAAGTTCAAGCTAGAACTGGTGGTATAGCAGTGTGGGGATATTGTCTTGTCACACTCATTACACACAGTGATATATTTTAAGTGTTGACTTCTGTTAGTTTTAATGGTAATGCAGCATGTTCTCCTTTAGCTTTCTTTTCTTGTACACTAATTTTGTTCTCACTTGTCTTCTTTGTTCCATCTCTTTACTTTTAGGATTGCACACACTGACCCCCAAGCCCTTCCAGTGTCCTGAAGGAGAGAAGGATTGCAACCCTTGCCTTAACGCAACTAAGGCTTGCAACCTAAACTCCCTCTGCAAGAGGCACCGCAGCAGCTACATCACTACCTGCAGCCGGAGTGACACCAATAAAGGAGAGAGCTGCAACAGGAAGCGCTGCCACAAGACTCTGAGGGCCTTCATGGACCGCGTGCCTCCAGAGTTAAGCCAACGGCTGATCTTCTGTCCCTGCCAGTCTGAAGGCTGTGCCGAGAGACGCAGGCAGACGATAGTTCCTGATTGCTCTTACACAGATAAGGAGAAGCCTAACTGTCTGGAGCTGCGACGGGTTTGTCGCGCAGATGCACTCTGCAGGTGAAGTAAAAAGAAAAAATATGCTGGAGTTTTTTTTGTGCGTTTGTGACTGCATTTGAGTTTGTGTTCTTAGTTTAAACCACAAATTCTGAAAAATTTAACTTATCATCCAAGTCAATTTTAGTTTTCAAATTTTACTGGAGCTACACATTTGCACTTTTTGATTGTGTCCTATGCCATCATAAAGTTTACTCATTTTTCCAGTGTAACTTCAGGTAATTAGACGTTTAGTGAGCCGCCGCTATTAGATGCAAGATGAAGATGTGAGGCTGAGTTGAAGGGACAATGCTCAATTAAGCTGAACAAAACATTAGTGGATCACTTTGGCTGCATGGGCCCTCTATTGGATTCCAGCAGCCAGATTTAATTCACACCTACCCAGCCGTGACATGTTTCCTTGTGTTAGTTCTGCTTGGAGGAGGTGAAACACAGTGCCTGGGGCCAAACCAGCCGTCAAGATCTTTTACTGGAGAGTCATGTCCCTGTACTGACCATCGGGGGGCTTCACGCTCCTTCTGATACTCTGTAATTTCTTGTCTTCTTTGTGTTGAAATGAGCAATGTTTTAATAATCGTAGATGCTTTTAAGATGATTTATGACACTAATGAAGATTAACCACCTGTCAGATCGGAGGAACAAAGGCGCTGTCTGCCCCTTTCTGCTTTCACACTCTATCACATTATAAATACAAACTCCTACAGCACAACTGTTAATCACAAATCTGTCCTTCATGCTAAATACTGTAGAATTGAAAACTTAACACTGCACATCACCCTGAACACACCCACTCCTCTGAGTAACATGGCGATGGCAGCAACATGCTATGGTGATGATTTTCTTCATCATGGATCCAGAAAATGGTCAGAGTTGATTCAAAAATTGATGAAGCTAAATGCAAGGCAATCCTGGTAGAAGACCTGCTAAAGGCTGGAAAAGACTCTGACAGAGATTCACAGTTTAGCAGAACAATAACCCTGCAGCCAGGGCTATAAGGCAGAAGGTTTCCAGGTCTTTTTGTTTGTTAAAACAAAAACGAACACAAAAAGAAAACTAGAAAACATGTGCATTTATGTACAATGTATCAAATATGTGCCACTACATGCCACGCTGGCGTGTAGAATCACACTATATGTCAGAACATATACTCTGGCATAGAGTGGGCATTTGAACTTTTTTGAATTGTGTGAATACTTTTGCCACAAAGCCTATTACTATTATTATTACTCTTCTACTATCAACAATCGTCTCCTAATTACAAAATGCTTCTCCTCCAAAAGACATCGTTTATCTCCAATCTGTGCAGAAATACTATTTTGCATGCCAAATTTCTGCAACTGAAAAGTCAAAGTGCTACTTCAGTATCGGCAAAAGTTGTACCTTTGTTCAAACCTTATGTACAGCATGTAAATGGTTTACATAAACATTCTGAATAGTCTCTTTAGGCACATGCATTAATTTGTTCAGACAGGTCCTTCTCTAATTCCACTTATATACTTTCCATGGAGAGTAGCACACTCATAGTGTTAATGGTTCCTCTTCTCCAACACTAAATTCACCCTCCACTCAGCTAAAGTAATGGAACTCTATCAGGCCTCCTCCAATTTATGATTGTCTCAATAATTACCTGCATTGTGTTATCTCTTTTCAGAGCGAGTTGCTTTCTTTGACCTTTAGGCCCTCTGGTGTCTGCAGTGCTCCTCCTTTTTGAGAAAGATGAAATAGAACGTTAAAGCTCATTATCTGCGGCCACGTAAAGCCCCTCTGAGGTCAACAGCTCGATGAGTGTGTGCACGCTGCTGCTGCGTGGACACGGGCTTTCTCGTTCACCAACAGACCAGCAATCACTCAGGAGCCGCTCTAGTTCCAGTACTTATTGCTTGAATGCAATTTTTTTTTTTTGCTTGTTCTTCAGAAGTAAATGAGGGCTGTCATGTAAGAGCTGTTGAGCTTTATCGAGGCTTACGATTTTATCTTTCCATGAAGAGTTCACAATCAACACTTTTAAAGTACTCATACTATCCTTTTTGCATAACTTTACCTGATTTAAAATAGAATAGTAATAATGCCTTTCAAAAGTATTATTACTCCTTGAACCTTTCCACACTTTGACATTTAGCAACCTCTAAATTAAATGGATTTTATTGGGAATATGAAGTTGCCTCTTTATGTCTGGCCTGCACTGGCATTCAGCAAACTGGAGTTTGTACTTTGTAGAACTGCCTTTCGCTGCTGTACGAGCTGCAAGTCTTTGGTGGTAGCTTTTGACATTTTAAGATTTTAATTTATCTCTAATCTTCTTTGCCAAGTAGCTCCAGTCAGATAAGATGCAGAGCAAGTGTGAAAGTAGAGCAATTTGTGGAGTGTACAACTAATCATTGTCCCATGTAAATCTCCCACCTAGGCTGTGGATGCAGCTCCTCCAGAGTTACCACAGGCCTCTTGACTGCTTCTCTGAGCAATAATAGTTCTGTACATTTGCATTTGTTGTTATACAATTTTCAATTTCAAATCACTGATTGAGCAGGGCCCTATAGGATTTCAAACTTTAGAACATTGTTTGCTGACCTAACCCTGCTTTGAACGTCTCCATAACTTTATTCCAATGTATTATTTTTGTCCTGTGGGACTGTAGGTTTGTGATCTATAACAAAACCTTTTTCTGGCCAAGGCAGCAAAATAATGTCCAAAAATGCAGAGATCAGATAGGCAAGTTGCAGAGCTCTGAATCTTTTGATTATGTCATTGTTCAAACATTTCATTCCAGTTCACAGCATGACATGCCTTCAATCAACAGGAGGGAGAGTCCCCCTCTGATCTAAACCACCCAGCTTTTAAAGCATTAGCTCCTACCAGGTCTAATTAGGGGGTGGAGACAACATTTTACATTTTCAGATAGGAAATAAACATTTGTACTACACTATATTCCTAGAAAAATATTTACATAATTACAACTAACTCTAACAACTCTAACAAAACTAAAACAAAAACAGTCTGGGTCCAAACAAAAACATGTCCCCTCCCTCTCAAACAATGGATTTTCCCAGTGAGGCTGATTGGAAACACCAGGTCCTTGTCAGCACCGGCCTGACATGGCAACACATGACCAGGTGACCTCAATGAGAAGAGAGAATGATTAAAACAAAATATTAAATAAAGCAGGTTACTTCAGGGTGTGCTGTGGTGACACGGGGGTTAGGTGCGGCCCACGTGTGGAGGCCTTGGTCTTCGGCGCGGCTGTCGCGGGTTCGATTCCCGGCCTGGCGGCCTTTGCTGCATGTCTTCCCCTTCTCTCATTACCCACTTTCCTGTCAATTAACTGTCAGGTAAAGGCCACTAGAGCCAAAAAAATCTTAAAAAAAAAAAAAAAAGCAGGTTACTTCCTCCAAACAAAAACAATACATTTACCAGATAAATTAGAATATAGAAAGTACAAAAAGCAGCACCTAGGGACGGGATAAATCCCTCACAGGGACCCTTGGTCTTCTTGGTCTTCACCATGCTGTTTGGTCATCATTTTTCTATAACAAACTCTCACGTTGGTTTCATTGTTAGAACAAGTCGCTACTGTCTCAAGGAACGCTCAAGGAAGTAGTTATGCTGAGAAGTTAGAACAGATCACTTACAGATTCCATTAACTACTCATGAGACATTTGAGGAAAGTTGAGTTTATAGAGATAAAGCTGAAAAATGGGGTTGAAAATATTTGTAAATTTATTTCTATTTAATGTTGGTCTACAAAATCCTACTTAAATACAGTTAAATGTGTGGGTTAAAGGGGTATTAACACATTTACAAGGCACTGTAGCAAACCCAACATGTTGTATGTCTATGTTTCAGAAACAGAAAGCATTATAAAATGCTTTCAGCAATCAGGATAATGAATATAATAAAAGAAACATTTAAATATTTAACATTTAAACCTCAGCAAAGTACAAGACTTGAGTAAACTTTCTGGAGTCTCTTTTTACTTCTCTGTTGGTTTAACCAAAGGAAGGATCATTCAGTGACAGGCCTTAACCTTTCTCTAAAGACACCTGTCTGACTAAAAAAAGAAGATACACAGCTTGCCAGACCCAATTTATTTGAGAACAACAGATTACTAAAGAGAGGAAAGGGAATAGGAAGAGGAAAAGATAATATAAAATGAGACAGAGGTAGAGGATGTCAGGGGAGGTATTCAGAATCAATGTGGGATACTGCAGTCAGCGGGAGGTCAGCGTTTTGATCAAACAGCTATAGGTTTTTTGCAATAGTTGCTACAGGCTATTTTATACAGTACTGTCTGTGCAGCACATGCATGTACTGATGGGATTGCAGCAAAACGTATCCTCAGTGGAAACTGGTTTTAGAAGACTTTGAAGATGTCAAACTTTTCTTAGCCAATACAATTTCCAAGGCATTCACTTTTTGCTCTTTCATTTTTTTCCCCAACACAGAAAAAAAATGCTGCTGGTTTTGTGATCAAGATAAGTGATGTGAATCCAAAATCTTTTTTTAAAGAGTTACAAAATCACCCCTGCTTATGCATATATGTATCTGATTTTTATTCACTTTTTAAAAAATGCATCAAATTACATGCTTTCGAACGATGTGTTTAGCGACCTCTTTGGTGCATGTATTGAACAGGAATGAAAATACGTTGGGTTTTTTTGCTTTTTTATACCAATTACTGATCAGAGGAGGATTAAGAGGAAACTGTCTATTTTCCATCTCTTGAAGAATGATTGGTACATTCATTTCATTTTTATTTTACATCAGCATTACACTTGGAAATAGCTGCTATTTAATCATCTTAGCTGAAGTAAAAGCCTTTAGAAAGTATACCTTGAGAGTACTGGCTGCCAAATTGGCTGTGATTTCGCCTTTGGAGAAGGTTTAGATTGTTCCAGATGGAGCAAACATTTGAAAAGATTTCAATTATATCATTTTGGCGAGGGCCTAGGTGGCATATTGCATTGGAAGATTTTATTCTCTCCTTGGTCTCTGTGGGGGTGATTGTTGGCTTACTAGGTGGATGGAGAACAAGTATTAAATGGAACAGCAGCGTTTTCTAACACCTGGTTGCACCTCTGCTTCAGTTATTACAGAGCTGCCTCCCATAATCCTGCACGAACTAACAGAAAGCATTTCTCTGCTTGCTACTGTTCAATCCACATTTATCTTTTCTTTTTCTGTCAGAAAAGGGCGGGTATGTTTGCGTGCGCGAATGGATGCTTGGGCATGAATGCACTGACACTTCCCATCCTCTCCCATGTCGGTTTGTGAAAGAAATGCCCGATAAAAACAAACCCAAAGAGCATTGAGCTGAATTCGTACTTGTACTGTATTGATTCTCTGGAAGATCAATGCAACACTTCTATCTTTGATTCATTTCCCCCCTCAACACGATCACTGAGCGCTCTTTGATTGAGTTATATGGCCTCTGGTTTTCAAAGTGGACAGGTGAGGAACGGTCAATGAGCATACAGGTAAGCTGACCCAGTTTGCGAGATATACAGGATCAGGTTGTTGTTGCTTGCTGAAAATTCATTGGTAGCACTCTCTTGTGCACCCACAGACACACACACGCACACACTGTCCTAACTCGACAGTCTGTTCTCTTGTATCTGACAACTTAAGTCCCCACTGAGGGGAACCATGTGGGGAGAGAGACTGGCCCAGATGACATTACTCTGTATAGCTTCTGAGATAAAGCTGAAAGAAATCTGGAGGCTGCGGCACTTTTATCATCCGTTTCTCATCACTTTTTCTCTCTCTCACATACACTTGCACTCAGACACGTTTGTGCTTTTTCACTTGTGAGGAGACTTGGAGTATTCCCAGGCTGCTAGTTCGGCCCCAACCTCAGGGTCTCACATACAGCATGGTTGAGTCTCTAAAGAGCAGAGTGCTTTTGATAATCAACCAAAACTTGGCTGTGTGGATTTCAACAGAAATGATCTTCTGCTTTAGTTAGAAACAAAAGCAACTATAATCTAATTGTAGTTGCTGCTGTTTTGGTTTTTATTGTATGCATTTGTTGACTTACTAGCTCAATTGCTCAACTGATCATAAGTCTCCTCCATTGTTTTGGGTGGTTTGAGTAGCAGAAATATTTGTGAAACACTGCTCTGCCATAAATGTTTGTAGTAGTGTGAACTGTGTTTTATTCTGATGCACAAAAGTCTGCTTGTCTGCTTTTAAACAATAATTGCTGTGTTAGTTTTCAAAGAATTCTCAGTTTTTATACCATATTTTAATAAAAAACATATATTGTTAGATGGATTGTTTTCTTTTGCACAGCTCATAAAATTTTAAAAAGTTACAACCTTGTAGATGATTCTACTATAAAATCATACCATCAGGCATGGGGGACAACTGGAAATTAGTTCTCTCTGAAGAATTGTTTTAGTTCGGCCACACTGAAAGGTTTTCTAGCATGAACAACCTAATTAAGTTCACGTCATACCATCTTTTTGCATTTGTTTTTGTTTTACACACATCTTATGCTCAGCTTACAGAAACTTGGAAAGGTTTTGGGGATCACAAAGATGTTAGAAAGAGCCTTTGTGTTCATTGCTTCTGGTCCTTTTGGGTATGACTTTTGCCCGTTTTCCTTCTTGCAGGTCTGCAGAGCTTTAGATGATGTTAAAGGTCCTTTTGTGACCTCCTGGATAGGTTGTCAAAGTCCTTGGAGAAATTTAGGTATTTCTGGGAAAGTTCATTGCTGTTCCAACTTTTGGAAAATTTCTCTCACCGTGATTCACAGGTGACCTAAATCCTTGGCAATGACTGTGTAACCCTTTCCATATTTAATTACCTTTCTACATATAGCCAGCCCGGCTATTTTTCCTTTCGTGAATGAAATCATCATTTGTCGTATAATTTACTACTTACTAATAATACAATTTTCTTAAAGAACTAGAATATATCAACAGTGCATATTTCCACAACTCTAGAATATGTGTTCAGCTCCTCTAGAAATATTGATCAGTCTTTTACTAATTCTGTACACTAAAACCCTGAATTGCTAAATATACACTCATGCCTACAACTTGTTGATAAATGACCATTTTCCTAACTATCATGTCATAAGCTGTGTTCAATCAAGGTGAATTCAATTGTCAGAATGAAACTAAAATGACTCTACACAGTGTGTTCATCTCCTGCCTTGGGACATATACATGCTTTCACAGGTCAGCTGTATCAGTCACGTAACATATGACTAACTAGAAGGTGAAGTGGCTCCTAATGAGACCTTAGGGAAGAAGGAACAAAGTGTAGTCACTGTATAACACAGTATAAATGGCAGTGGGTCTTTTGATATTTAAGTAGGTACATAGAACAGATAAACTTTCATCCAGTCAACATTCGATTCAAATAACAACGAAAAAATAACAGTTCTCTCTCGAAATGAGTCCTTGTATCTCAGTGGGATTGACCTGCTTAAATAAAGATTATGAATGAATAATACCCTCTGAATGTTTTCACACTGTGAAGCTGTCTAAAACTGAAGCCCCTGCTTCTCATACTTTATGATGGCTGTGTACTTGCTTTACTGTAGCTGTTCAAACTTTCCATAAAAATATCCTAACAGAGACAGAACTTCTAGCTGTAAACTAGGACTTTGATGTTCATGTGAGTGCAAATCAAACTCTGACAAACATTCCCAGGTTTATGTTTGTGATGGTCTCAGGAGTCAATCAAAAACTTTACAATGTAACAAATTTTAATGTTACAAAACTCCTGATTAAACTGAGATATGTATCACAAAGTCAATGGTTCTACGGCTGAGTAATATATCTACAGATTATTGCTAGTTTAAACCTAAATTCATCACCTAAACCTTGCACAAATATCCTCCTAAGCAAACTAGGACAGGTCAACCTGTCCTGCAAATTAGCATCAAAGTCTATTTTTTGCCATTCTTCCCACCCCAAACGCCTCAAGACTTAATATGAAAATAACCCAAAAACCAGACAGGGGAATAAAATCACTCATACAAACAGGAGATTTTTCTTTCTCACCTTTAAAGGACTGTGCTCAAGGCAGTGCCAGAACCGTTTCTCCCCCACTGGTTACATTACGAGTTATCAAAGTGTTTCTTTTCTGATAGTGCTAAGCTCTGTTTTTGTGCAAGCAAAGCATATGTCAAATGATGACCTTTTTTTCCTCATACATAGTTCGGTTTTCTGCAGTGTGTAGCGTTTAATCAGACATCGCCTTCAGTGGAGACATGCTTAGCTTGCTGGCTACAAATGAGAGGAGTATAAAGGGATGGAGTAAAAAAAGAATGATATTGGAATTGAAGTAGTAAGAAGAATGAGGCTGGAAAAAGACTTGTGCCTTTCATTTCAAAGCAGAGATTAGTAAATGCCTATTTACTTTCCTAACTGTAATCTCAAAGAGAACATGGCCTCGCAGAAAATCTTTACCGACCAGGCGTTGTCCTTTCCTTTACCGTCTTTTCTTTCAGTGCTTCCATATGTATTATTAATGAAACATTATCAATAGAGTGTTTTCCTTATCCACAGAATGGCCAGTTTGTGGTTGTGAATGTGTGGAATGGAGCCTCAGCTTTCTTTCTTCTTTTTTTTTACATCCTGTAATATTTACAGGGTTTAAAATGTTCAGATTTTTTTCTCTATGTAACTAAAAGTTATTTAATTGCATGTATCTCAATGATTTTAGTGGTTGTTTTTTAGAATGCCTCACTACAGATTCAATCTAATGTTGTACTTGTTGCATATTCAGATGTAATGTGAAGTTTACAGTTTTTGTGAAATCATTCAGTTGCAGCACAAACTTTGTTCTTTGGAACGTATTGCATATAATAGACGCTTTTATTTTGATAAAATGTTTGATAACATTTCTCTCATATCACACTATTTAGCAACTGCCTTGCATTTCACTGACATAAGAAGATATGATGCATGAAAACAAAGGATCAACTTCACATGCTTTTAACACTAGCATAGACAACCTGATCTCCAGTTATGCCCGGCTGCTACAGATGTTTTGGAGATGTCCAAAAATGTTTGCTAAACATTTGTTCCCCGACAACATTCAAATGTCACAGTAGCAACACAGTAAGCTCACTAAAGGATGCAAATGCTTTCTCTGTGCTGATGAAGATTCATTCACTTCTTCAGAGGCTTGGAACTGAAAGTAAAGTTGATGGTATGACGTATTTTTAGATTAATTCACCTCATAGTTACCTGAGCACTTGGGGGATCACTCATTAGCTGATCATCAGATATTGAGAAAAAGACAAAAACTTAACAAAACAAACTATGAAATGATGACATAATACCTAAAGTTGTGTATCTTGCTACTTTTGCAGTGGAACTCTACATATGGACACTATGAATTTTGCAGCCTTGTTCCTGGTATACTTGCACCATTCAAACCAGAAGTGGAACCGGAGTGACACACATACGTTGTGCATGATAGAACTTGATGTTCCATAAAATTCACTTACTTTTCTTCACCTAAACGAACTTAAAAATTTTTTCCTTCAAATGTTTTTCAGCACAATAATTAGGTTCAGCCCCTTGCCAACTCTGTAAGAAACTTTTAATGGATCCGCATGCCAAAACATTTTCAATAATTTCATGCTTTTTACTCTGTGTGGACATTTTGAGGATGGATTGTTCCAGTTCTAAGCATGACTGTTGTCCTGAACACAAAGCATGGTCCATGAAAACAAGAATGAGTGAGGCTGGCATTGAATGATGCAGTGTTCTGACCTTGACCCTACACCTTTGAGATAACCTGGAGGTGAAATTGCGAGGCTTTCTAAACCTACGTCAGCATCGAACCTCACAAATGCATTTTCTGGAGGATTGTACAGAATTATGCATAAACACACTGCGAAACTTGTGGAAAATCTTCCCAGAAAAGCCCAAGCTAACGTAAACACTCTGACTACTTAACAATGTTTTTGTAAAAATACATTAACTTTATTTCAATTTCACTTTCAGATTCACTCTTAATTTGTATTTTTATACTAGTAACAGTAACGTTAGCCTACTTTTGTTGTTGTTTGGTTCTGGCTGAGTAAGTCAAGAAAATGTTCTGATACACACCAAGCTGTCTTGTTTTTTGACTGAACATCATCTATGTGCAATGCCCTTTAAGAGTATTGACCAAGGAATCCCAGTGAGAACTACAGATGGCAGATTTTTATTTTTTTTAATCCAGAAACATTCAGGTGAAAATAGCTTCACCTTTAACCAAAGTCTCAAGGTCATCAGTAGCTACACAGGTTCGGAAAAATACAGGAAGACACTGTAGGCTGTCAAAAGATTCAAACTGGTCCTCCCACAAGGTCAGAGTTATGTTGTAAAGATAGTTGTATTTTTATTTTTTATGTCATTTTAAGGCATGATGCAGAATCTAGGAAAAACACTGTCGAAAAAGAGAAACAATCAAATCTCTGCTTTTTTTAAACCCATTGTTTGTTTTTCCGTTTGACGTTAAATGACAAAAGGACACAGAGGGCCACTGGGTCATGTTGTCTGAACTGGGGTCAAATTCACACGAGCATCTGAAGCGAAAGTGACAACAAGAGAGGAGAGCGGAGAGGAGGCGAAGATAGATAAGGTCAGAGGTGAACAAGTGAAAAGAAAGAAAGGGAAGTGGAAGAGGAAGAAGTCAGAGAGAAGAAACAAACATGTTTTGCTCTTTCCCATTTGCTTCTTGTAAATGCTATTACGCTGGTCGTTATTGGTTGGGGCATATTGTTGTGCCCGATGTAGATGAGATACGGTTTGTAAAGCCTCTTTAGATTGAAGACTGTGAAAAGCGATAAGACTCAGCAGCTGGAACTTAACATTCAAGCGATATTATCATCTGCAGAGAAGCTCATATTTCTGGAAAGAGGACTGAAGAAAGGACTCCAAACGAGATAGGACTCCCAATAAACTGTTTTAAATGAAGTCTGATAACACTTTTTCTTCTTGCCTCTCCTCCATCTTGAGGAAATGGTTTCCAGGACTGACACTCATCTGATTTAAGTCGCATTGTTTGTCATGGCCATCAAGTGATAGGAATAAGAATCCATAGGAAAAGCCATTAGTTTTCTATTACTGCCACGCAGGATGGACAGGCACTCAGCGTTCACCCGGATGACTGTGTTTAAAGTGTCAGGTTGCTTGAAAGAAGTCTACCTCTGTGGGGGCTCCCCCTGCCACTTCCCTGGGGGCTGAGTGGCTGAAATGACCATAAAACTCCGTTGAGCTAGACAGCCTGTAATTTCAGCAGCGAGAGGCGCTTTGCTGAGATATAATGGAAAGTCCGTGGAAGCCTTGAAATGCACCGAATCCTGGTGTTGGAACGCCATTGTCTGAACACTCAGGACACCTCTCTAAACTTTAAATTACTGTTTTTAAGCCATCATTGTCGGAAAGAGCTCTGCAGCTAAAAAGAAACTTGTGCTCGTTCGGTTTCTTTAATCCTTTGTGGTCTGCTCTGTGCGTGCAGAAATCTGACATTTACATTCTGTGTTCACACAAAAGTTAAAGACCTTTTATTTCCCCCTTTATAATAAGAAAAATGGAAAAAAGGGGCTTTTAAAGGTTGCTTTGTTTAGGCACAGCAAAAATGTTCCCTTTTCTTCTGGCTGCTCTACATTTTTTTATCATTTTTCAGCATTACTGTGGGCACAAGTGGCTTTTTTACTCTGAATGCAGATGAGCGAGAAAAGGGGTTCTGAGTAAGGAGGGCGTGTGTTGAGAGGAACACTTTTATGATTTTTATATTATATTATATAATTTATTATGTGTGCTGTTTTTGTATGTCCATATGTCTGTTTTTGAGTGCATGTACATCTGTACATCTTTCAGCTTTTGCAGCAGGATAGAAGAGCCAAGCATTTTCACTACATCTTATCTCAAGAGGCTACCTGGGTTTATCTGTAAAGAATGGATGGAGCTGAAGTAATCACATGAATCTGAGTGTCATATTTGGCTAGTTTGTCCAACTGCATGTTGAAGAAAACCCTCCGTTATATTGATATACATGCTTTAGATGCAGTTAAATAGTCTGTTGGTCTCTAATAAATTTATGTGATACAGTTAGTTAATTTATTTTTATTTTAGATAGTAATATAACGTCAAATTTTTTATATAATAATTAAACATTTTATGTTATGGTTTACATAATTAGTTTGATAAATAATGATTTGACAGTTGTTCTGCAGACATCCTGGATGGTAAGCTGCAAAAGGTCATTGTTCAAGAAGCTGGCTGTAAATAAATACAACATTTGTTTTCACAATGACAGCCCTGTACATTATTATCTTTTGGAAGGCACTTGTGTCATTTCCAGTCAGAACACAACTTCTCTGTTTAATGAGAAAGGTAAATTAAACACCTTTAATTTACCATTAAAGATTACATGTTGTATGACATGTTGCACAATGTCATACAACATTGTAAAGCAGTTGTATGACACTTTATCTACTCCGGAGGAGCCCAGAGTGCTATACACTGTTCTGTCATTCACCCATTCATGCACACATGATGATGGCAAACTACCTTGTAGCCACAGCTGACCTAGGGGAAGCTGAGAGAAGTGAGGCTGCCATGTAATCAGCGCCACCAGATTCTCTCTAGGTACTCCAGCTTTATCCCACAGTCCAAAAACATGACGGTCAAGTTGATTGGTCTGTCTAAATTCTCCTTAGGTGTGAGAGTGTGAGTCCATGTTTGTTTGTCCTGTTTGTCTCTGCGCTGCCCTGAGATGGATTGGCGACCTCTCCAGAGTGACCCCACCTCTCGCCTCTTGACCCCTCGCCATCCTGATAGGAATAAATGTGTTAGAAAAGGGATGGATGGATGGATGGATAATAGCAGGGCAGTAGAGCAAGGTATATGTCCAGTTTTGATTTGAGTAGCTTTTTATGTCATCCTACTTTCTGGGTTGGTTGTGACTTGGCCATCCGCAGCAGTGGCATAGAAAATAAAAAGACATCAACATAACAACTGTATTTTTATTATCCCTTAGCCAAATGCTGCTCTACATGAATAGAATGCCTCATGATGGCATGCTAGTCTCCAACAGATTATATAATGAGTGCACATGGTGTTTCTCTAACTTTTCTAAATAACAGTGTACCTCCTGCTGAACCAAAAGATTACATGTTAGCTGATAAGCATGCAGGGACAGTCTCGTCATTACAATGCATTCTCCATCTCATCCAATTACTACAGAAACTAGTGGAAATGGTGGAAAAAATGATGAATAAGTGATTAAGCTGTGCCACTGTGATACAATGCATATTTAAAGACAAGGCTTCATGCAAATGTCTTTGACATTAATATTCTGTCTTCTTACAGAATTATGATGCCCTGTCATTTGCAACATCAGCACTTTATTGTTTCTTTTTGATTAAGAATGTTTTAAACAGAATGTGGTAAAGATATCAGCCAGTGTTTTGCACTAACTATGGTATGACAGTATCAGACTTACACTAACTTTTCTAATACCATAAGGACAAGACTTTATGTCTTTTCTCAGAACTGTCAAGTAAAATCTCTTGTACACTTTTTGCATAATGAACCAACATAATAGACACAAACAAAGGCATCATTGTACATTTATAATGATCTGGCGCCGCGGCAAAAGAGGAGCAACAGCAGGAAATATGGACTATAAATAAAGCCTGAATTGTTATGGGGCTTAAATGGATATGATTTGATTTTTCACTTGTAAATACTGTGGCCATCCATATCTGCAATAGCTACAAGTGAAAAGAAGCAAAACTGCTTTGTCAGTTTGGCTAGAAAACAAAACCCTGCCTCTAGTGAAACGGACAAGCTCTCAGTGTTTGCTACAATCATCCACAAGTTCTTTATTTAAATAAATTATCCCTTGTTTCTGCAAAGTAAAACAAAACCCCTTTTTTAATGTTTGGACTGAGGGACCAGTTTTTGAAACAACACCAGAATGATTGTGATTAACGTAACTCAAATAAGCCCATCACTAAAACCTTTTCTTGTTTCCACAAAGTTGTCTGGTAGTTCCTGTTAACTGATGGTGAAATAACCTGGGGGGCTTTGAAGTGCCTTTGTACTGCGGGCTGAAAAAAAGCGGTCACACGAGGCCAGGGTGAATGACTCATGACACATGGAAGAAAAAGAGACAAATGTGCACTAATTGTGAGCAGCTGTGATGTAACCAGCACAGGCAGGGCAACTTTGCATATATTTTTACCCCTACACCTAGCTAAGTGGATTAGCAATGCCACCCTGGGGGCCCACACAGGCTTAACACTCTTATCACAAACACATTGAAGCACAACTTATTTCTTCACTGTTCCTTCGCCTGGTGGTGAGAGTGAATTTTGAGAGGCAGTTGAGAGCTGGTGTGGTCGGCGTTTTAGTGAGCCTCAACTGTGTCTATCACCCCTGTTCATGAAGTACACACATGGGGTAGCTGGCTCTGTTTTGTGCAGTGACTCCCACCGTTGTGCAGGTGGAGTTTTAGTCTCTTGCTTCAGACAGAAGTTTCTTCTCTCAAAGTGCAGAACACAGCAGTATGAAAACTGATGAAGTAAATACTACAGTATGCAGAAATTCATCATTTTAACCAGTACATGTACTTTTGATAATTATCTTGTACATGAACTAATGATGTTTTGCCTATTTTTTCTATCACATGACTATTACGATTATATCTCTTTGCACTATGTTTCACTGTTTTACAATTGAGGTCTGAAGCTCTATGTATTCTCTTCCTACAGTGCAAATCCTTCCTACAGGTCTTAGTAAAGTTACCTGAAGCTGAATGTACTACTACTGAGGTTGCAACAGAAAGACATGGAGATAGCTGGTAATTTGCAGAAAGTCATGCATCGGTGAGAAGTGGTTGCTGTTCAGAGAACCTGTTGACCAGAAAACAGATGTTGCTTATCATTTTACTAGTCATAACTGGCAGCTGCTCTTTAGTGAAAAAGGTGCCAATGATTCAATTCAGTGTTGTATGTTTGTGTATGTTTCTCTCCCAGGCATTCAAGCTCCTGCCACTGTTTCTCTCTCTGTAGGTCTAGACTAGCTGACTACATAGCAAATTGCTGGACAGCTCCAAACACCGTGGGAACCTGCCCCAACCAAGACAATCACCAAGCCTGTTTGAACTCTCTTGCAAGGCTCATCGGTGAGTGAGTATGGCTACGAGAGACATGGTGGTTTCAGAATATATGAGTGCAAGTAAAGGTCTGCTTGAAGATCTGATAAAAGCATCAAAAGTATTCATGGCCTTTGAACTTTTTCACATTTTCATCTATTTTAATTAGACTTCATTTAAGCAGTGCATTATTGTAACATGGAAGGAAAATAATACATAGTTTTGTAAGTGTTTTACAAATACATTCTAAAACATATATCAAGGTCAATTTCTTCGGAAATTGACACTGATCGGTTGCTTTGTTGCTTTACGTACAGTACAGACCAAAAGTTTGGACACAACTGTGTGTCCAAACTTTTGGTCTGTACTCAATACAGACCAAAAGTTTGGACACACTTTCTCATTGAATTCAATGAGAAGGTGTGCCCAAACTTTTGGTCTGTACTGTATGTCAGCCAATGGAATATCAAGTAGCATTGTCTCCAGCTTCCCAAGCAGCATTTTATTTCAAATAATTTAGAAAAAAACTGCAAATAGGCAAATAACTTGGTGTTAAGTTCCACCGAAAAATCCCTAAACATTTAAGTCCACACTAAAACATTGCTGAACTACGAATAGAGGGTGATGGAGATAAAATATGTAAAAGCTAAGTTGAAAAAACTACTCCAAATTCTTAGAAACAAACAAACCCAAGCTTTGAACATATCACAGAGAACTGCTCTATTAATCATCTGGCTGCTCGGAAAAAGAGAATATTAATCAGATCTGCCTCCAAGAGTCTTTTAGTAGTCCTGGAAGAGCTGCTAAGATCCACAGCTCATGTGGTAGCATCTATTGACAGGACATCTTTTACTCGTGGACTCCATAAGTCTAGTCCTGTGTAAGAGAGAGTGACAAGAAGAAAGCCCTTCTTAAGAGAAAGTTCACGGAAGTTCAGTGTGCCACGAGTCAAACAAGGGACACACCACATAATTAAGATGAGGTGCTTTGGTCAGACTTGGAATAACCAAATTTTAGCACCTTGCCAAACTTCAAATGTCATGGAAAGTTAACACTTCACCCACAAATCCCGCTGATGCAGCGTCATGCTGTTGGGATGATTTCCTTCTGCAGAGACAATGGTCTGGTTAGAGTTCACGTGAAGACGGCAGATAGATAGAGCAGTCTTAAAAGAAAACCTCAAAGGCTGTTACAGACTGGACACAGGTTCGCTTTCTACCAGAATGATGGTAAATATAAAATCAGAATAAAAAATAAATATGTATATACGTTTATATCTGTCTCATAAAATCCTAACAACTATACTTAAGTTAGTAGTAGAAAGTTAACAAAGGTAAAAAAGTTTGAGGTTATAAATGTTTTGCAAGGTGGTGTTTACGATTAAGCAAAGCATCATTATAAGACTCTGAAAAAAACAATATGGTATGGTCATTTTCCTTTATCACATCAAACAGCCAGAGGAGCTAGAAACCACATTTTTTCCCTCCTGGTTTGATATCTCCGCCAGCACTCTGGACATTAGTTGACTACCAGAAGTAAATTAGAAAGCAGAGGCAGGCAGAAAGTGTTTACTTAATTAAAACACTCCACGACCATCTGTTTGAGGATAATAAATGTTGTGCAAATAATGCATGGCATTGTGTATAGTTCGCAGAAAGGATGCTGAGAAAAATACGGAGAATAAACAGATGACTCGTGACAGAATATTTTCTCACTCTAATCAACAACATCTATAGGTGATATTACAGGGGCTACAAAGACTTTTAAATGCAAATTCTATATTTAAAAAAAGCTGATTTTTCCACTGTTTAATGGTTGCTGAAGTGGCCATAATTCAGTACACAGCTGTGTCTCACCTCAACATGTCATATATCATGAAGGTTGAAGTGATGTTATGCCACAATGTTTCCTGTGTTTTCCTATAAAATATTGCACAAAGTGCATCTAATGCTTAGGACTCCTGCTGAAAGCATTGACTCAAAGAGAGACATTTGAAAAGTAAAATGTTTGTAGCAGGAGTTCTGGACACTAACAGGGCATACACTTCCTAGAGCAACTGCTTTGCAAAACATTTATACCATAATGGCCTCTTTACATCTAAATAAAGCACTGCAGAACGTTTCCTATAAACTCCAACAATGCAAATCCATTCCTCTGACTAATATTTTGTGTCCCATTTTACATATTACTTGGAATAAATGTAGTCCATTATTGTCCATTAGTGACCCACTACTATTCTCATGCAGGCACGTGTTTGTTTATATGTGGTTGCCCCGATGCAGGGACGGAAATGACCCCCAACTATGTCGACAACAGCTTCACCAACTGGACCATCTCTCCATGGTGTAACTGCATAGGAAGTGGAAACCAAGAAGAGGAGTGTATGAACTTCATGCGGTATTTCACTGACAACACATGCCTAAGTAAGCCACCCTGACATGCACACTCTGCATATCTCTGAGATGTAATTCGCTACTGATCGGGTTCACCGTATTCATGTAAAATTGATGAGAGCAAAAGTGTGTGAAGCAGTAGTTACTCTTGCAAACATGTCGGAGCTGCAGGAGCTATGAGCTTCAATCTAATGCAACTTTAATGGTTTCATGTCAACTTCCGCTGTTTCCTTTTGCTGAGCTCCTCTGCAAGATGCAATGTTTGCGAATATTGTAAATTCAGGAGTCACGGGACATCACAGGTGTCAGGGGCAAGACAGTCTAACATAAGGGTTTTTACAATTCATGTAGAAGTTTTGAGTACAAGCATTACAGGTTTTGAGATGAAAGACATGAAGTCCTGCTTTCAAAATAAAAATGTAAGCAAAAGTATTAAAAGTTTTGAGAACAAAGGCACAAAATCCTGCTTTCAGACTGAAAATATGTTCTCTTAGATCATGGAAGAAAATTCCCCCATAAAAGTGCTAATAACATTTCACCTAAAATAAAAATAACTGATAAGTCTTTAGTATTTTTGTGCCAGGCTGCTGAGAATCTTTGCATAGTTTCCTGAAATGCTAGGCTAATGTTAGCTTGCTTTTTCTCCGTTTCTATATGACACAGTTATGCGTTATATGACAGCTGTTTTCTTTGCAGTTCTTTAACAGATGCAAATCAGAGTTTGAATTTTGAGGGTTGTGAAGCTAAGAACAACTAAAACTTTAAAGAAAAACCAGACCCAAAAAAAGTCTTTCTTTTTTTTTTAGATTTAAAACAACTGTCATTATTTTATTGGACAATTAACGAAATCAAGCCAGTAGGATTAGACTATATAAATAAAGATGTCTGGTTGAATCCATTCGTGAATTTAATAAAAACATATCTGCAGCACAGTTTGATTCAACTTTTCCATGAACACCATTTATCCAATGAATAAGTTAGACTAAAACATTCCTGGTTTTATTAGAGGCAACTATTTTTTCTTACTTCTTATCCTCCTGTGGGCGAAATCGACCCAGGCTTTGATAGAAAAGAAGCCATTTGCATGTCATCTTCACATTTTAATCTAAAAGAGCTCATCCTTGTTGGAAGAATGTCGTCATAAAATAGGGAATGAGAAGAAATAGCAGTAGTAAAATACAAATCATCTGTACATCTAATACAAAACACATGGGGAAGCAGAACAGAGGGGTTATTTTCAAATATCCCCGTGCCTTTTTCACACCTTCCTTGTTATGGCACACTGAGCTGTGTCATCAGCCCTATCAGGACACCATTGCCTTTAACATGTTCTATTGTGTGGATAATGCTTTCAGACCATTTCAATAGATTGCTGGGTTACCGTTTTAGCTGAGTGTGCAGGCTGAGGGATGAGAGCTGGGAGCTGAGGAGGCGTCTTGAAAAATAACACAAAATGTAGCATCTCGTCTCTGCAATCGAAGGGAACACAACTTAAGTTTTCACAAAGAATATATTCTTATTAAAAGACACAAACTGACTGCAAAACGTATCAAGCTTTTATCAACCTGCAAGCCATAACAATCAATCTTAATGCAAAAAAAAAGAAAAATACCCTGACCTGCATATTCTGTTCACAGGCAAAAAGAGAAGTTATAATTTTTTCTGGGTTTTTGTAAGGTTACAATATCAATTGATATAAATAAACAGAAAAGTCAAACTAAGTCAAGCTAAGATACTGCCTAAAGCTGTTTTTGTGTGCCACCAGTAGTTACACATTCCTATAGATTTAGCTGACTTGAACATGCAGCCAAGCAATGGCTGGATTTTTTTTTTCTTTTCAGTTTCATCAAAGTAAGAAAGCTACAAGTAAGCACTTGTATCTTTTTGAAGTGGTCAGTTTATTTATTTATTTTTCTCAAAACAGCTAATTGCAGGTATTATTTAGATTTTAGACTCAGCTCTTCAGCCAGTTTAACGGATGTGCTTCAGGGTGTCATGGACTGCCTGGCCCAATTCAGAACTCCAGAGATGTTCTGCTACTCTGACCCACCAATCCATCCAATTTTAATGGATGGAAATCAAAGTTGTCACTAATAATGCTTCACATGCTTTTTCGCCTAAGTGATGACTTAAACACTGTGAATTTCACACCCTTGGTACTAATATACACACACTGTTTAGGAAAGAAACCCATTAAAAGCAGCATGAAAACTTTAAAAATGTGACAAGTCTTCATTTCATTAAAACCTTCTTCATTTGCTTACATTTTTACACACATAACCAGGAGCCACTTTTGACAGACACTAACCATTAGCAGGCCAGCAACACTTTAACACAGTTCCAGTTTTTGAGATGCTGTGACCCAATTGCCCACCATTTGGTCATTCTCAAAACTATAAAATCCTGTTGCTTGTCCATTTTCCCTGCTTCTGACTTTAAGACTAGTATTTTTGCTTGGTGCCAATGAACCCCACCTACCAAGAGGTGCCATTGTAAAGAGAAGAGGGGCCTCTTCAATTTTCAGATGACGCCATAATGGTATGCATGAAAGATGAAGACAGCTTGCCTATTCATGGTGACTTTATTTTTCATGTCTTTCCATTCCCATTCTCCCTAACACCTTAGACTTGTTTAACCTTTCTTTATCTACAAAAGAGGTTACACTCGCTGAAGGTCACATCATAGAATTGATGCTCTTATCTTGTTTGGCTCTAAAGTTTTTTAATTTACTCGAAATAGCGGCTGTTTTGATAAAGCTGTTATTTTTAAGTGCCTTTTTAACTGTCTCTTTCTATTTCCTTCACAAAGAGATACACTTGCATATTCAGTGTGGGCTCTCTGCAGGTAATTTCTACCATGCTGTTAATTTAACATCCTTAAATCTCATTAAACCACGCTCAGACCAGAGGCCTTATTACATTTATCTAATGATCACCGCCTTTTTATCCTTGACCACGCCAGAAGAGAGAGAGAAAAAAAATCTAATTACTTCCTTGGGCTCAATCAGCACTCAAAAGAATTATAAAAAGTATGAACGTTAGTGGAAGGAAACAAGTATGAAATAACTTAAATAATGCTGAAGAGAATCAAATTGAAGATGCTGCTCTTGGTTTTGCAGTTTTGTTGAAGGAGATAATACTAATGCAGAAAGTAGTTGTGTTTCATTAAGTAGCATTTTCATAGTTCACAGTTTGCTTTTATGAAACCCTCTTCGGTACAGAATTATATATGTTTCGTTTCAGATTGCCTGATTGAATATTTAATATAAAATATTAATATGATATTGAATTAGAAAAAAAACGTCAAGTTACTTGAAATAGCCCTTTTCTTCAGCAGTCAATTACATGCCAATACCAAAACTATACGTGAAATAGCATTTATATTGTTCATTTTTGGTGTTTAGACACAGTCATAAATTGTGTTTTAGGGAAATAATCTCAGGTTTGAGCAGTGTGAGTATTTAAAAGTTTGAATTACGAACGGGTCACTACAAATCAGATATTGACTTTGGAAGACCACAAGACATTCTTAAGATGCAGTCGCACAGTTTCCTTACTTGCCATGCATACTATGAGCAAATGTTGAAAAACACATGTTATGTAAGCAAGTAATTTTTTTTTTACTGAAATAAAGTCTTGTCATTGCTTATTTGTGCTAATTTTGATGCACTTCTTTTCTGAACAGTTTATGTATATCTGTATACAGTCTGTAATTTTCCTTGCAGGTATACATGAACAGTGAGAGACACAATCTAAAAGATAATCCAGAAAAATCACATTGTAGGATTTTTAAATAATTACATCCCAGTTAATATTTTACCTTAGTTTAAGACCATGTAAATCTGAATGTAAAGTAAGAGTCCTCCTAAGCTCTCTGGCAGATCTCTGTAACCGTAAGGCAAAACCTAGACCAACCTTTTCATAGATTTCTTAGCGAGTTGCTCACTCTGTTAAACTGACTCTCTCTTTGGTATTGTATTACAGTCTGTGCGGAGACTGGATATTTTTACTATGTTTTTTTTTCAGTCTTTCCTATGTCCAACATGTGTTAATTGGTGCTTGTTAGCTCACTGCAGCAGTAATGAACTGGCGGTTATCGAGAGTGTATCTTTCTTCTGGCCTGATGACAGCTGGGATAGGCTCCAGCTCCTCCTCATGCGACCCTGAACAGATCAATTATTCTTCTAGAATCGGAGGATTTTGTAGTGATAGACTTCTTTTTTAATCAAATAAAACCAAATGCAACAGCTCAAAGTGTAATATTTACATTTTGTGGTTTATTTTTATGATAGACGAGCAAAAAATATATTTTTGCTAATATTGGAGTTGTTAAAACGTGCCTGATTTACAAAACAATTTTGTTATCCGCCAAGATTTTGTTCTACAGTATATCTATATTTTTATTTATACAGGGCCACCAGTTTTCACTAATTACAAAGTTTGAAATAATCATAAAATGTTTCACCTTTTTGCGTTTTTATCTGAGAAAGAAGGAAAAAAAAATCAGTGTGGAGACCAGATACTGATTCACTCTGTCTTTGATTCTTCTTTTTCTTGTTCTCCAATCTCTTATCTCTTTGCTTCGATGTCTGCAGACAGGACAATGACCAGAATGAAAGGAAATATTGTCCAGTATCATTAAGGAATTGAACAGCAATCGCAACAAGCTTCACAGTTTAGGCTCCAAAAAGTATGTGGAGGATGGGAGACCGCCAGCTAGCCACTTTGATTTATGACTTCATCCTTCCTTCTTAAAGAATCTGTGGGGACAGAGTTAGCTTTAACGCATCCTGGCAAACACATGTGTAACACCACACCTTTCACCACAACTCTTTACTGTTTGCTTTGAGCATACTTGGCTTTCTTGATTCTCTTCTTGTCAAGCTTTGATTTTTCCAGTGGCTTTTAAGAGTGTGTTGTTGTTGTTTTGTTTGTTTTTTTTAAGAAATTGGTGTTTTCTTTTTTTGTATGTTTTGTTGTTCCTTGTAAAACAAATGGTATAATCTTTAAAATTATACCATTTTAAAGATTCCACGATTTCTCATGTAATGACCACAAACTACAAATAAACTGGGATAAACTAAAACAAAGTAATTCACATTCTGAAAAAATAAGAAACATGTTTAAATGGTAAATCTCAAACATAGGCGTTTAGCCCTTTGATTTAATAAATTGCAGAACTTCCTTTTGCTGCAATGACCACTGCAGGTCTTGAGGTATGTCTCTGACAGCTTTACACATCTACAGAGTGTGACTTTGAAGGCAAATTTGAAGACAATTTGTGATTCTGGAATTAATGTACATATAAAAAAGTGGTTTGAATACTCATGCATGCCAAACTTTTCAGATTTGTCTTTGTCAAAACCTGTTGCTTTATCACATACAGTCCCAATAAAATGTGTGAGCATATATAACTATTTATGTGACGAATGTGACAGTGGTGTGAATATTGTAACTGTGACATATTTTAGAAGATACTGTAATTGTTAGTAGGCAGGCAACTTGATATACAAGCCTATGAGTTCAGGAGTTTTAGGCCTATGTGGCCATTTGATTGTTAATATGAATTACCCTGCTATCTAGGAACAAATGCCATTTCTCCTTGTTTGGAGATGTTCTGAATTGGATCAGCGACATAAGTCTATTCAAAATCATTTCTGCACAATGGCCTTATAAAGAAGGTGGTTGCCAAGCAATTTCATGCTTTGCCTGCTCTCTGGCTGTGAAAAAAGCAAAAGGCTTTGTATTTTAAACGGATGAACAATGGGAAGGTACTCAGTCCCATGGTACTGCATCTAGCTGGAGTAGCTGACTGTACAAGGATGTATCGCAATTTTGCAGACTTACTCATGTACTTGCACAATTACACACATGTTCAGTAAGTCTTTCAGCTTAGATACTCAAATGTTTGTATCACTATGTCATCCTCTGACTGATTTGCAACTTTCTGTAAATTCAGTTTCCACTTGTGTGCGAGGAAACAAAAACAGTTCATCATCTTAAGTGTGGGGATCCTCTCTTTTCTTGCACTGTTGCAGTGTGCAGAGCAGCTGTTACATAAAAGCAATTTTGTAATGATGAGAAACCATGAGCCATAGTTGTCTATGTTCGATAAAAGTGTCAATTTGCCTCCACAGGATGCTCTAATAGAAGGATAATTACTTCCTAAATAAACCAGACAAACATTCAAGGCTGGGGAAATAATATCAATGTTATTATCCTTGTGTAGCCAGTAGAATTTTAAATGATCTTCCACATAAAGGTTTTTAAAAGCTCTTCTCTGATGTCAATAGTTTGACACACACCTGACAAGCCCAGAAATAATAATCTGAAACCTTTTCTCCTCATTTTGTACTCTTTCCTTTTCTTACTGTTCTTCTGCCCTGCCTCATTCCCTGGGATGAAAACGACTGGGCAGCAAACCAAGAATATGACTCAAAACTGTCCGTCTGCTAGTGGGCTTCTTGCTGGGATGGAAGTCCGAAACAAATTACTTTATTCTCTGTCCCTGCAGGAAATGCTATTCAGGCATATGGGATGGACGACACGGTGATCAAAAATGTGACTGTCTCCGAGCCTTCAGTAACATCAAAAGCAATGAACGAATGGATGGACAGCATCCCAGAAAATCCCAACCCTAACCCTTCCTCTTCCCCTGCAGTAAGTATTTTACAATGATTGCTATAGTATACAGTGCTAATAAAAAGTATTTGTCTACATACACATGCTTTTTCTCAACACTAATATTGAAGGTTTCAATTCATCAACAAATATTTTAGTACTAAATATTGCCTGAGTAAAGACGGAAAGCCAATTTCAAATTCTAATTAAATTTATTAAAGGCAAAAATTAAATAAATCATATTCTTTGGAACGATGTGACACAGGTAGAACTTTTTCCGCTGCATCTGATCTGAAAGTATTACAGCTTTTCAGAAGAACATCAGACATGTCAAAAAACATTCTCGTTGCACTGTCATGGTCTTATGATGCTTTGTTGAGTCAGGGCCTGGATGACTGACCAACAATTTATGAATCCATTGATTTACGCCTGTTTGTTTCATCTTGAAATTTGCTAGATGATACACAAGATTTAAATGTGAAGATCGGAAAAAAGGTGTGACGGGAGAAACACTTTGTGTACGTAGATATCACACACATTTGTTATGCACGTTTTAAGATTTTTTTTCTTAAAGGTACTGTAAGTGTTAGTAAGTAGGCAAGATTTGTTATACAGATAAATGTGTACTTTATGTACTCATTTATTACTCCTCTTCAATCCTTTTCTTGAGAAATACAGAACTGGGAAGATGTTTAAAAAGGGTTTTAAACAAATGAATCCTTTATACTGACTGAACATATGTTCCACAGTAAAATAAATATGAATTTTATCAATACTAATGTCTATTTCTCTCTTAAAATAGGCAAGACTAAGAACATTGCATTTAAGTAAGGTAGACATGTGTTGATCTTCATAAAAAAAAAAGGAGAGGGCTGTAATAAAGTAGCCACTGGTCTGCTTTGACCACTATCTAGAGTTAGAGCACTTATCAAAGACCGAGTCTCTGTAAACCTCCGTTGATATTTTGTGCATAGCAAGCTAAACAATTAGTGTGCTGGTTTTAGGGAAAATATGTTAAACATTTGAGAAAGAAACTCACTTACCTAAATTTTGACCTCAGGTTTCTACCTGGGGACAGCATAGAGAGCTTTACTGTCCATATGGCAGCTTAATAGCTTTCTGCTGAAAAAGTAAGTAATGAGGCAAACAACAGCCAGGATACTTCAAGGATTTACACGCCGAAATATTGACGAGGAGGAAAATAATGTTGTTGTGAGGACAGGAGGGTGTGTGTGAGACACAAAACTGGGAAGATTGAGCAACTGACTGAGCAGCTGACCCCTGGTGACATATTAATATGTGACCCAGACTGACATGTGTAGTGATTTGAAAATTCCTTTTCTGTCATATGTTTATATTTGGAAAATTGATTATGATTTTTATTTAATACTTTGCTTAGGCATGCTAATGTGAACAAAGAACATATCTGTAAAATCTAACAGAAATAGGCTAAAAATGCATTGCTGTTATTGGTGTCATTGTTTCTTAGGGTAGAACTGAATGATGTGATTGAGAACAAATTTACTTCTTGTTTAATTTTTGTTTCGAGGATAAAATGAAGCATTATCTGAGTCTGTGAGGGGACATTTAGCATGTTTTTCTGAAAGAATGGGACTCTACACGGCATAAGGAGCTAAATATCTCATACACAAAACATCCCACACACTGACTGGCCTGCAAATATGACAGACACACATTCACAAATTATATGAAAACAAATCAAATTTATAATCAAAAACAGAGGGGGACAGAATAAACAGTTCCTAATCAAATTAAATGACTGCAATGAAAACATGCTAGCACATCAGTCTCCAATGTTGGAACACAAGTGTCATGAGCTGAGTGAAGTCATTGGTGGTTAACATGCTTGGACATGTGCAGAATAAACAATGGCACTGCATTTTAAATGACCATCACTGAATTATAAAACCAAAAGTGAATTTTGCTTTTCTGTGATCTCTCAGGTTTGGCATGCTCTCATGTGGCTGTTCATGCAAAAACAGAAAAAGTTGAAAAAAAACAACCTACTTTATATTTATACTAGTCGCTCGGTTCCATTTTCAACTTTTCATCATCTTCCTGCCTTTGGTCTGTCTTTGTAACCTTTGCAGGTCTAGTGATCATTGTCACTGCTTTTGAGCAGGTCAATTTGTGACGTTATGTAGGTAAAGCTGCTATAGTTCTTGTTGCAGCTTTCCTGTTCCTGGGAATGAGTACTCCTTAAAAGCAGAGGCAGAGATTGAGAGAAAGACATGAGAATACATGCTTTTTTCTATTTTTCTACCTAATATAGGTATGTATAGTCCAGGTCAGAAAACGTGGTGGCACTGGTGAAAATTTTATGCAGCTTCACATACACTACATGTGTGTTTGTACTTGTAGTTATCATGTGTGTTTTCTGCCCTCTCACCGATTGCCACATGTGGTTGCAAGGAACTCAGAAAACAGAGTTTTTATAATTTATTTTTGGTGCATAGATGCCATGAGGTTATAGTCAGTTATCTATGCACTGAAAAAAGCAAACTGTGTTTTCTGAGTTTCCTGCATCTACGGGGAGCGACTGGGGACAGCAAAAATATTAAATGCAACACGATAACAGACTACAACCTCATATAAGTGAATATCTGGTACTGAGTCGACTGTAAAAGCAGAGATCGAGAGGCATGAGTGAGTCTCTTTTTTTCCTACACGATAATGTGTTGGTACAGTACATATTTCTCTCTTCTTTTTTTTGTTTTTTGAAGGGGGGATCAGAGTGTCAAGAAGATTGCACACATAGGTTTGGGTTCTTGTGGATTTGAGCTGTCAGTTTGAGTAAATAAATACATATGTGCCAATATGGATTCATCAGGCTGATCACTTCAAGTTAACTTCAAATTAACTTTTGTCTTTATTGTTGCTATCTTTTGTTTCTTTTTAAATACTCTAACAATGTTGGGCCCTTTTACAGTATCTGATCTCATTCCTACATGTCAGCATAGTAGATGCAAACTCAGAGATTAATTGACTTATTGAATTTAAATCTCCATTCAAAACACACTTTTTCTTCTAAAGAATTTGAGAAAATGCTAGTGACCAATATTTATATTATCTTTTGTTCTTTTGGTTTTACTTGTTTCATATTCTTCTCATTACCTTTTATAGATATTCTGTGTTTGTTCTCTTTATATTCTCTTGGAGGTGTCTTTTATGTTAAGCTTCACAACACTTTGGGCAGCTTTGATGTTTCTTTAAAGTGCTATATATAAAAAAAATTGTATGGTGTACTGCTGTGTTGTAAGGAAACCCTAACAGATTATACAACTCAAGAACTCAACATAAAGCACCGTTCACATTAGAATCCTGACATCTATTGACGCAATCAGCATTTTTAAAAGGCATTTCATAATAGGATCATTTGGCTTTACCCAGGATGATGACATCCAATTGAAATATCATATTTTATCCCAAAGAATAGAAACTTAAAAAAGAACTGAACGATGCAGGATTTAATCTGGATTATAGGCTCTAAAATAGTGGCTCAGTGCCTGCCGTCTGTTTAATTCCATCTACTTTGAAGACTTCCATCAACTCCACTTAAACTGGGTTCTCTGGTCTATCTGAAAAAGAAAAACCAAATGTTGCAATACTGCAGAAATGTATAAATGTTTGTCTTTTAATAGAACCGTTCTTCATTTCCCTCTTCAAATAAATGTGAAGATGACAGCAGCATATTGTCCGTGGCGGACTGCCGTTTTCCCTCACTTTGTTTCTCCTGAATGGGAAAGAAATATTTCACCCTGCACTTTCAAGCCAGGAGCAGCTGGCTGTCAGATTTGATTATTTCTCACAATGAAATATAGTTGCATTTTACAGATGTATTTTAGATAGGCAATGCAGGTGACTAATGACCCAGCTGACTTTTGCAGGAGATCCTCTTACCCAATTTGGCAGAATTAGAAAGCGTATCATAAAACAATGCTTTGTAAAGCATTCTGCCGCTGTTATTATTGTTTGTGTCATTCGTTTTATTTTTCAGTCACTGCTACAGATTTAAATCCAAGCAGTGTGAAGAGTTTATGAATGCAAATTTGTTTGTTGAATGACTGACTCCCATTAAGACATATCACATCGTAGTCATTAAATGGTCACACTTCACCTGAGGCACTTATTGTTGTGCTTAATACGCAAACCTTCATTGTTGGAACAACAGCAAATTAAAACCTTAAAAACGTTGCAAAGAGGAGAATTAATGAACAAGCACCTCCGATAACAACAACATGTTTGGGGGATATGTACTGGAGACAAGGTGGAAGAGTGAGAATGGATGGCGCTTTCAGGAAAGGTTTGTGTGTGTCAGTATTGATGCACTGCTCAGTGCCTGTCTCACTGCAGCATGGTGTTTAATTTATTGTAAAAATGGTAATTAGGAAACAATAAGACGTGTGATTACTCAAGCAGGAAGTTTATAATTAGAGAGGGAGCTGTTAGGGACATTTTGGGCGGCCCTGTATTCTTAGACAACTGTGGCTGGCAATTAAAACCTGTCAAACGTCCATGGCAGATAAATTGGGGGAGTGTTGTTATGGTATGAGCTCTCTTGGCAAAAGAAAGCCTGTCCAAAACTGTAAATCTCACACCGACCAGCAAGCACAATGTAGTAACACAAGGCATCTGTATGTGTACACATAACAACAAATGATATGGGTAAAAGTGCGTGCCAGATGTTTGATGGATGGATAGACTTTATCATTTTTTTACAGAGTATATGCTAATCTGCAGCCTGGGGCTGTCCATGTCACTCATTTGGCTCCTTTATATGCTTTACAATATCTTCAGCCAATATAGTTGCATAATTATTCAAATGTCAGTGTCAGTTGTTGTTGACTTTAGCATTTAGAAAGTAAACATGTGGGCTGAAGCACAGTCCTTTGAGTATTTTAAGGGTGCTTCCAAATGAGCTTCAATTGATTTTCAGCATGCATGACTAAGCCTCTTTTCCCTGCTGGACAGAGTTCACTTTAAGGTTTTTAAATGTCATAATTCCTTCATTCATACAAACAAAACAATAATTCTACCTAGAAGTTTAAAGTTCTAGAAGCAGACTTTACCATAGAGCCTAATTTCTTGCTCCAGTGTTTTAATGAGGGGTTTTAACTTTTCTTTTTTTTTTTCATGTGTATATCAGACACTTGACACCCCTAGAAATTTGACACAATATGTTTTTGTTGAACAGACAAGCTTTAAGCACTGAAGAGGAGTATTGATGTTGCTTAGCACTATAAAATATATCATAAGTGAAACCCTTAAACTCCTGATCTGTCAGCAAACTTCAACATTGTTAAACTATCTTGGAGAATTGACAGATACGGATTCGTCCAACAATTGATGGGTCCATTAATGTATGCTTGAATGGGTGAGTGACTGATTATACTGTAAAGCGCTTTGGAGTACTCAGACTTGTTCTAGCGTTATACAAATGCACCGCATTTATCATTTAACGAGGACTGTAAAATCCCATTCAGAAGATTCACAAGAAATATGCTTTATTTCTGAGAAAACTTTGTTCAGCTTCATTGAATGCGTGTATGCTGTAGAAACTGGCTTCTCTTTTGTAAGGTCTGAGTAAGACCTTTGTTTTCATTTTGTCTTTTAACTGTAAGATGGGTTAGCAAAAGGACTTTGCCAAGGTCAGACATCCCACATAAAAGCTTGAGTTTGGTTTGGTATAAAGTAAGTAAAAAGAAAAAGGAAAATAAAGACAGCATCAAACAAGGCTTTGTGGAATGCTTCATGTTCTACATGACAGATACAAGAAGATATGAATGGTAGAGAAACACTGATATGTTGTTTGCATGCGTTTGAAGAAAGATGAGATGGTTGGGAAAAGAATGGACACTATTACTGTCTGCAGTAAGGACCAGTAGGCTTGGTGCTGCTTTCTTCTGAATGCCATGTCTGCTTTGTACATGTGTAAGACAATGTGGCTTTTCTGTCAGTTATGCTATATAATTCAGATATACTAAAGAGAAATCATTTTACCACATGATTGCTCAGAATGAGGGATTGCTGCAAAATTGACTCCATACCAGGAACTCAAAATTCTGCATTGGCTGCACAAAAAAGAAGTTTTTTCACTGAAAAATCTGCAGTAATCTACTCTTGAATATAGAAAGCACTACACTCTTAAGGAAACTGAATAACATGCTATGCTAAACATGTGTACTGTAGATTATTCATTTCTCTCAAATTGCTTTATATTTTCCTGAAATCCAGATTTTACAATCTAAACAGGCTGCCTTCTTTCATGCAAAAATGTTTCTACAGTTAGTTAGGTAATTAATGAATAACGTTTAACAATTTAATGGAAGAAAACAATAATTTCAATGGGATTCATTTATTAATTTAACGATTTCAAACTTTAAACAAAGAAGCTCCTACCTTCGTTGTGAACTTTAACAAGAGAGTCCTATAAAATAAAATGAAAATAAAATTCTGGATTTTATCGGTATTATTAAACACTAATAATAATGACAAGAGTGATTTGTATTGATTGATATCTGCCTTCAACGACTCTGGATTGCAAATGTGCAAACCTGTGTCATTTTTTTCCAAAATGACAACAAAAGACAGTTTCTGCTGAGGAACTTTGTACAGGCAGGAGTTTGCAGGAGTGCTAAACAAATGACTTTTTGTTTTTGTTGTGTTATGCTAGCGAGCTGCGCTGTGTTCAGATCTGTAGCTCTGATCTGAATTCAATTGAGTGCAGCGGACCTGAACACAATGCTGATCCCTGCCTGAGCAGATTATATCAAGCAGGAGGAGGCTGTAGCTAAGGCTCACTGTTGCCCCCTACAGCTCAGTTGTAGAAATTGAACTCTGTTCAGTTTAAATTGAAAACCTGCCTCTGCGGCTTCTGAGTTGATCAAATTTTGCTGCCACTTCATAAACATACATCGGCTCGTAGCGAGTGCTAATTTCCACCTCTGGATATAACTTAGATTGAATTATAATCTATTCCCAAAGCAGACTGCATGATTGCATTGCATGAGAATGAGCTGGACTGCCATGAATTGAATACAGACAACAAAAAGTTAATTTTGTATAATGAGAAATAGCCTTTGTTTATTTTGTAAAGCACCACAAGTTAACGTTATGAATTGGTGCTATTTAAACAAACTGCACTCAAACCAAATTTAATCGAGGTCTGACAGTTTAAATCGATAGCTTTTCCAAGAAGCTGTATATCTTTAAAGGAATCACATTAAGATAAAATGTAAGACAAAAAGACTATCATGGGTTTTTTTGGGGGGTTTTTTAAGGAATTCTTGTGTCTTTAAAAATCAGATGAAATGAAAAGTCTTTACAGCACTTATACTTGCAGAACCTCTGGGAAGCTGCAGCTGTCTGCTTTCTCTTGTAACCTTTGTTTATTTTAAGCTCTGCTGAACGGAACAGAGCGTGGACAGCAGCTACATAACTCGATTACCCAATAACTTGCCTTGGGAAATGAAGCCCTGTTAACTGTAGACTTGAAAATGAACTGATTGACAATAAAAACTGATCTCAGCAGGAGGAGCTGGTTCAATGAAAAATCACATATAACCTGAGCAGTTTGTTCGTGGCACTTTCGAATGTTAGAAACACTTTTTTTTTCTGTGGTTGACGAAATATGAGCGAATGAGTGCATGAAGCTGGCTTTGTTCTGTCGCAGTGTTTGCGTGCATCTCCTGCTCGTGTTCAGTCACCCGTTAATATGTGTGCGTGTGGGCGTGGGCGTGTGTGTGTGCGTGTGTTACCCTTCTCTCAGGCCTCTGTATGGATGTGTGGATATTGGCTGCAGACAGCGATCTGGACTCATGTCAACAGGCTGCTGCCACACATCACTGCCCCTGCTAATTAATTGGCTTTTAGTTGAGGATGTGTTTGGTGCATTGTCAAGTTACCCACTGCTGTCCCTGCATACATTTCTCTTTGGTAACATTTCATAATACTATTTAGCTATAAGTGATTTATAACTATTAATGAGGATTTATAGTGGATGAAAGAGTGGCCAACCATAATTAAATATTTGTTTTTCTTTTCATGCACTAAATTTCTAAAATGAACAAAAGTGCATTTTCTATAAATTAGAGCATAACAGAACAGTAATCTTATTTCAGTAGTGAAACTCATGTAGCTTGTAGAAAGTTTGCCCATTGTGGAACAATGAAGGATATTTCTACTCTATGTTCTCTATTCTCACAAATTACTTACATGCAGAGTGATAGATTGTGTTAATTTAGATTATTATGGTTTACAGCTAATAAAAACCCAAAATTCAGGCTCCTCAGAAATGTTTGCATGTTATGTTTTTTTTTTTTCCCCGAGAAATTATCTTTAATGACAATGTTTTGTTATGGCCATGTCATAACCTACACAGTCACAGGGACGTTGTTCAGCAACATGTTGTTTGTCACCATTGACAAGAAGGATGAGCTGAAAGTGTTCATCGCTAAAGAAGCTGGCTGTTCACGGCATCAAAATGTAAATGGAAGTGTGGTGGGAAAAAAAGCACAAGCAACAGGGATATACCTGCAGGCCAAAGAGGATTGTAAAGAAAATACTTTTGAAGATTTTCATAGATATTCACAAGATGAGGGTTGCAGCTAGAGTTTAAAAAGTCGCTATGCAGATTTAACCAAATTCCTAGTTTTAAAGCATTCCTGCACCAGTCCATGACAGAGCTGTTCCTCACTGGTCCAAAGTCCTTTTCAAGTCAAAGTCAACTTTGCATTTGTTTGGAAAATCAAGTTATCACATCTCTGAGGAAAAGTGTAGCAGAAGCACATTATCTGCTGGAAAGTTTCCCTCTGAAGAAACAATTAGATTAACTAATGCAACAGAAGTCCTTGGTCCACTCTGCTCTATCAAGTCCAAACTTATTCACGTCTGCTCACACTGAAAACAGTACCATCACCTGGTTTAATAATATGGCACCACTGTGTTCGGCCAGCAAACGGCCCTGACTAAAATCCAACAAGAAATCTATAAATTATGTTAAAGAGGAAGAAAAAATACACCAGAGCCAAAAATGCAGACCAGCTGACTCAACCTGGGCAGTGCAAAGATAATTCATGCAAAAGCAACCTTGACCACGTAATAGTGTACAGCACATAGACATACAGTCGGTTGATATTTCCGAAAGATAGTGAAATGGTAAAATTTTCTTAAAAACTAGATTTTTTTTATTGTAATTAACATTAACTGAAATAAATTCTGAGAATATATTATCTGTGTAATGAATAGATATGTTGTTTTTTTAGAACAGATTTTCTGAAATAAATTAACTGAACATTTTCTTTGCTTCTTCTCAGCTACTGTCATAGGACCTTTTTTTTATTTCTCTTACTCTTTGTTTATTTAATATATTTCACCACTTTCTCATTTCTGAGAAATGTTGTTGTGGTGTAAGATGGGTGGAAACATCTGGGTAGAAGCTTTCTGTATGTGGAGAAATTATCCAATCTTGCAATCTTTGCAAAGATCTTTGTAATCTTTGCAAGGGATGCTTTGGTGAAAATGAGGGGAACAGAAACGGTTTCATGTTCCGTATGAAGTGTTGCTGCAATGCTCTGTTGGACTGAAAATGGTGCCTCAACAAATTGACCAGGACTTCTGTCAGGTTGAACCTTAATAAAAGAAAGAAGAGGAAGACAATTGATATAGATTTTACACTCGAGCGGAGAGCGAGGCCAAAGACATCCCCATCTTAGTCTTTGAACCCACACTCTAAAGTCTCTTTTTTCCCGCTCTTACTTTTATTTTCCTGAGGGCGATCCCTTGTTACATAGATGTTGACGGCTACTTGGTTCCTAGCTTACAGTGATTGACAGCTTGTTTAAAAAGGGGCGGTGCAAACAGTAACACAGCTGCCGAAACACAGTCAGTTACAAGTCTCTACTTAAACAATGGTGCCATCCTGTCTTTGCATACCTTGTGGTTTTAAATGCAGTTCCCGAGATTCTCTGGGTCAGTTCTCGTCCCCCTCTGGGTCGTAAACTTCAGTTCTCGTGTCCCTCTAGGTCATAAAACTTTAGTCTTAATCTTTGATGTGCTCTACTGTTAGGTGTCAGCTCTTACTCTGGCTTCAGGCCATCTGCTCCCCAACTCAGCACGCTTCCTGCTGCTAACATCACTGAAAGGCACACACACTCCAAGAGCATACAGTACATAGATTCTCACAGCCCTAAGTATTTATATTTGTAATTAACATAAAAACCTATCAACTTCTTTAACTTGAAGACAAATGGTAATGCTTGATATTACAAGTATCCCTGAAAATGGGAGGAAAATTATTGCAAATATTAACAGCTTCATGGAGCAACACATAACGGAGCCGACTGCAGTGTGGGTAACACAGGGAAACTCTGGAGGCCAAGAAATTTAATATCTGAACTCATTCTAACCTTTCTCTGCTTTAACGATTACAGTGTTATAAATGACCTTTTCTAGTTTGTACCCTGTACAACAACAACAAAGAAAAAATCTCCTATGCGTAAGAAAAAAGTGCTTTGATTTCAAATAATACAGTGTTGAGAGTATTTTTCTTTTTCATTTTTTATTTTTATTTTTTGGAGTCACAAGATCCTGTAAGGTAGACCTTATGAAATATTGAAATTTCTGAGCCGCCGCTGGCTCCTGTAATGTAAGTTTGGCTTTGTAGCATGTTTTGCTTGTAAATAAAGTTGGTGATGAAAGCTTTAAACACTGTTTGGAGACTTCCTGGCACAAGCTAAAAGAACTGAAAAAAGAAAATGCACACAAGACGCTTTCCTTTGTTGCCAATTTGTTTAAAAGAGAAAGGATCATACTAAGCTGCAGAAGCTTGAGAGACTCTGTGCTGTAAAAAAAGTTTTGTCGCCTTACAGATTTCTTTCTGATTTTTTTTTTCTTTTTGGTCAAACTTAAAAGATTCAGATCCTCAGAAAAAATTTATTATCAGACAAAGATAACCTGAGAAAAGTGCATTCATCAAGAAAAAAAGTTAGAAAAGCTAACCTTTGTGAAAAAAGTATTTGTCCCTAAATCTAATAACTGGTTGTCCCATCCTTTTGTGAAAGCTGACATTCTGCTGTGTTTACCACCATTGCTCTGCTGCATAACCCAAGTGAGTCTGAACTTAATGTTACAAACTGATAGTCGGTCAATTTCTTTAGGAATATTCAGGTAGAGCAGAGTTCTTGGTTCCGTCAATGACAGCAAGCTGTTCAGATCCTGAGGCAGCAGAACAGTTCAATAAATCGTACTAACACCACCATGTTGGTCTACAAATCGTAGGACGATCTTTGCCTGAAATGCGGTGATAGGTAAAAGCCTAATGCAAATGTATGTATGTCTTCCAAAAAGATCCACATCTGTGTTTTCAGTAAACAGAAAACTTTCCAGAAGATCATGCAGATTTTGTCAGCAGTGATACTGAGCTAAAAACTCACTTCATTTCTTTCTTATTGTTAAATCCTTTGACTTTAACTGAGACAAGTGAGGCCTGCAGTGTTTTAATTTTTTTTGTCTTTTTTTTCTTCTTTCTAACCAGAAAATGTTATACTTCACAAGATCTCAAGAGCCGAACTCTTAGGAAGTCTCACAGCTCCTTCCTCCTGCAGCATTTGTGTATAATAGTTGTCTGACACCACATAAAGAGTTCTGAGCAGAAGATATGTAGGAAAGAAGCTACAAGAACTTATTTTTGCAGGATGAACAATATTTTTCTGTCTCTCAATATTCTTTTGGAGTAATTTTGATAGATTGGCCCCCGAGAGTCACAGTTCCGTGTTTCCTCCAGAATAAGTCTGTATGAGGTCAAATACTTTTACATAAGACTTTATTTCATGGCAAAAATGTAAATATGTTTGATCAAATTGATGTTCATGGCAAGTACGATCTTCCATTAATAAATATAACTTCTCAGTTGGAATCTCTTCTTTTTTCCACCTCTATCCTACATCCTTAATACCCGTATCAATTGTGAAAACAGGAAAAAAGAAAAAGAAAACAGAACAAGTGTCTGAGTCATGTCTAACCTTTTCAAATCTCTCCTCCTCTCTGTGTCTTCCTATCTGCACAGATTAGTAAAGAAAGGAACGGTGGCCTGGCCCTGGGAGAGGATCGCTCTCCCTGTCTGCATGCCAACGTCTTGGCTCTGCTTTCCATCCCGGCTTTGGCTCTGATTTTGGCTCAGCTTGTCTTGTAGAACCGCCAGGAGGAGGAAAAAAAGAGGTCATGCATCCACAAGCTGATCCCAAAAGCAGAAGGTGTCATTTCTGAGACTCTTAATAAGAAGGCCAAATCGCTGGTGACAGTTGACGCTGAATGAAATTTGTAAAAGTGGACGAGATAGGAGGAAATTAATAACATTTTATAACTGAGAGTTTGAGGTTTGCGTGACGCATTGTCTGCGCAAAAGGCTTTCTAAAGGACCTTTGTAGAGAATGCTGGTAAGACCACTCATTGACTGTCTCATAAAAACCCTGAAACTGAAGTTGTTGCTAAGACTTCTTCACTTAAAAAGGAAAAAAAAACAAACAAGTGAACATCAATACAAGAACAAGAGACTGAAAATGAATTATTGTGGAGAGAAACCAGGAGCATGAAGTATATATAGCAAGAGCAACAAAGAAAGAGACTTTTTTTTGCCTTGAACTGGCAAAAATCTTTACGTGAAAGACCAGAGCACAAATTTAACGGTGTGGATGTAGGATGATTACATTCTGTCTTTTCAGCGCTATTGTAAACCTTACAGACTGTAAAGCCTTCTCAGTGTTCTGTGTGTTGGTATAATCTGTGACCATAATCAATCTGCAGTACGGAGCTTTCATTTGGTGCCACAGTATAATCCTCAAGCTGATGGCAAAAAGAACTAAAGCTAAAAGTTAATGGTTCTGTGCTCATTTAAGGTAATGTTGTTGACCGTGGGTGTTCACCATGCGTCCACCTGCAAATGTGTGTGTAATCCAGTCTCTATGTATATAAACAGCATTTTCTTTCATGTAACTTAATGATATCTAGTATTTTGAAAAGGACATTATTGTATGCTAAGACTGCTCATTATGGGTGCTGATGGAAGGCCTTCATTATCTGCATTTATATTTGTCTATTAAAGTTTAATCACAAATGTATAAAGCGATGAGATTAAATGAACTCAGTCTTTAAAAGCCATAACTCTTTGTGTCCTTATCATATTTTCTGAGTGTGAGTACTTGTACAGATCATTATAACATTCATGTTGTACAACGAGCTTTTGAATGCATTTAAAATGTTTTACTAGCCAGGTTCTGGGTCAAATATAGACTGAGAAAATTCTGTGTTAATTCATGAATAATTATCATATATATATATATATACATACAGAGAGAAAGAGAGCGAGAGAGAGAAAGTAGTATTGAGTTAAATCCTCCTTAAAAATTTAGAGGAAAAATACAAACAAAGCAATGACAGAAATTACTACAAAATACAAATTTGAAAGGTGCTAAATAGTTAAAAGTCATGCTAATTAAATCCAACCCAATCCATTACCATTTAAAGATTACATAAAACAATTACACATTTCTCCCTGGGCAGATTTAAGAAAACCTTGAAATTAGTATAGGATGTTATAGTCTGAAAAATCAAAGACATTCTGCAAAAAATATTATTTTTTCACCCAGGAGTCTGTATTCTTCAGATTGACGTGCCAAATAATACTAGCATAAAAACTGTATAAAATAGTGCTTCTCTATACTCTATATACTGACACAAGTACCTGCATACTTTAGGTCAAAACTTTTTTGTAGGCAGCCAACATTTTAGTTTCAGTGCTCCATGACAGACAGAGGTTGGATAAATGAGCCACACACATCTCAACATGTCGTAGAAAACTTCTGGTTTTACTTTTTGGGGCTTGTATGTACTTGTATATATCTAGTAGTTTATATACTGCACATGATTTTGTAAATTCTTTCCAGATTATACACAACACGGAATAGGGTTAAATAAATGACACAATATTGTTTTTGTGTTCGGATAAGTAGTTTCATTTATTCTGAATTTTGTAGCATATCCACATTTATAAAACGAAAGCTCAACTGCCGTCTGTAGACAGAGTTTGAGAGTCAACTATTTTCAGCAACAATTGTACTCAAGGCCATATATCCGTAACTCATCGTATAAAGTAAAATTACATAGGGTGTATAAATATAAAAATACTGCAGCTATTCCACTTGTGGAATCCCACAACGGTCCCTATTAGGAGCGACTTGTCAAGTTGTCAACCTATCCCTTAAATAGGTTCCCTTGCTGACTAAAGGATGTTCCACGTGGGAAGGCTTGTTTCATCTGTTCACTGGTTCAAACAAAAAGAGCTGTTGTTTTCAACGACGACAGAAAGGATGTCAAAGCTGAACTAAAATGCCTTCATTTGTAAGAGGAAAAAAAAAACTCAGCGAGGCGGTGTGGATTCAGTTTCAACATTCATTTAGAAACCACTGCCATGATGAACAAGGAGTAATATTTTACACAATTTCACGTTCTCTCCAAGCCAATAGTCATACACTTTCATAGGGGTTTGTCCATGACAGATGCATTTTTAAATGTTTACTCCTACACCCGTTTTTTTTTCCCCCTCAAAGTGAATGAATGTTTAAATTTGTTTCTCGCATACATTTTTTTTTTTTTTTGTAGAAATATTTACATCTTCAGGCAAGAGATTAGCATAGTGCTGAGTCATGTAAACGTATACCATGAAACCGAGCGGTCTCAAATTAACAGCTGATTTAGAAAAAAATGTTTACAGTCTGTCGTGAATGAGGAATGCTAAATTAAACCCTGCCGAATGTGTTATTGCACAATGTGGCTGATCCACAGGATGGTGGGCTCTGGAAGAAATTACAGTCATTTCTGGATGAGCTGACTGGTCTGGGCTTTAGAGAATATACAGTAATACTTGAATCGCTTGAGAATGTAATTAAAGATTTCCTCTTAAGCTTGGAACAGTAACATCCTGTTTGATGTTTTGGCACATTTACTTTGCATTTTATTATTTATTATTTTAATTTAATTGGAATAACACCAAGAAAAAAAGTACAACTTGTTCCTATTTAGGGCATGTCCACCCATTTTAACTTAAGTTTATATCTCTAACTACCTCCATCTAAAAAAATAAAAATACATGTCAAAGAATACATCAGCGCTTTGTTCCAGTTGTCACTGCACTGACAGTATTTACATGAAAGTAAGTCCACATCCCACACACCTATCAAGCGGCTCTCCTTTTATCTGTTCCTGGCATTGCTGCAGTCCTTTTTAAATTATAATATACCCCTTAAAGTTTACAGCACATGCTGTTCTATTTCATTTCCCAAGACAGGGAATACAGATACTGCATTTGGCTAAGTGAAACCAGAAAGTGGGTCTGACCATGAAAAAAAAAAAAAAAGATAAGAAGAAAATACTATTTTAGTTTCAACAAATATCCAAACATCAACACTGAATGTCAGGCTCACACCCTGAGATTCTAAACTCTAAATAAATAAGTATACCAAGAGTTTCTTATCTTGTATTAATTCATGGGTAAAAATCTATCAAAGGCAAAGCTGAGCTATCACTTATCCAGGAGGAACAGCCTTGGTAGTCCATAATGCAGTAATAAAGTCCAGACCACAGGAAAGACAACCCAGTGTTTTTATTCTAGTTTTGTTTATATATATTATTCTTATTATTTTTTATCCAAGAGGCACAGCACTGTTTCACAGCACTGTAAACCTGCTAGATTTCATTTGCATTTTCTTTTGAAATTACAAAATATGCTTTAACTCACTCCAGGAGAATGTCTTGGTTTGGTTTGGCACCATGGCTCCTTTTTTATACCTTCAGTCACTTACATCTCTATATATTTTAGATTGGTCCTGAATAATTTAGTGCTTAGCAGAGTGCACAGCAGGATCATTACAGGAAGCCAAGTTGTAAACAAACTCCAGTATTTGTACTGGGGTGATAATGAGAGTGTGATGATGTTTCTGTGAAACAGTGCTTTACAAGATTATTCATACCCTCTGAATCTTTGTCATGTGACATGCTCAAAGTTCAGTGTTTTTATTTCAATTTGATCTGATGTACCAACACAAAGAAGCAATTAATTGTAAGGGAGGGAGATAGTTTTCACTTAAAAAAAAATACAATCACAAGAGTGACTTACAAATATATTCAGCTCCGTCTGTCAATATTTTATAATGAGACCTATCACTTATTACAGCTGCAAGTCTTTTTGTGTTATGTCTCTTTTTGCTGGGCATGTAAATGGACTTTTCTCTACAATGTCTTGTCAAAACTATGCTTATGTTGAACATTTTTTTAAGTCTTGCCACAGATACTCATTTGGATTTAGGCCAGACTTTGTCTTGACCATTTTAAGATAATTCTAAAGAACTTTGACTTCATGACTTTGACTTGTGTTGATGTCCAGTTAAAAAGTAAAACTTCATCCCAATCTCAAGTCTATCACAGCCTCACTCATATTTTTTTACAGGGTTATCCCATATTTCACTTGAACTCTGATTTAATATCTTTGTCGCTGTTATACTATGATACTACAACTCCCATGCTTCACTTGTTAAAAATCGTTAAACTGGATTTTTGTGGCTTTCTTTGGAAAATGCCTTTCTTGTTGTGGTTCTTTATCAGACCATATTGACGATGGTGGCGAAGATGGTAGGCGGTCACCCCTGGTTAGATTCCCGCTCTGTTGTCGTGGCTGTTATGTTTTGGGCAAGACACTTCACTGGCCACTGCTGGAGGTCAGAGGCACCAACAGGCAGCCTCGCCTCTGTCAGTGTGTCCCAGGGCAGCTGTGGCTAATATCAAGTGGCTTCCTACTATCAGAGTGTGAATATGTGTGTGAATGACTCAAAGTAGTCTAAAGCTTTTTGGGATACTATAGATTTCATAAAGTACAAGCCATTTACCATCAAATACCAGATTTTTGTAGTGTATAACTAAGCAGTGTCACTTAGGCAGATTCACACACACACCCACACACGCCCACGCCTGCACACAACCACCCAGGTTATTCTTTTTTCTCGTTAGGTGACTTTACTTATGGGAATCACAGTTTAGCAGAATATGCACACCACACCAGACTTTTATTTCTGAAAATATGTGATATAAGCATCATTCTTTCCATTTTGTGCAGCTGTTGCTGCAAAATACTTCCTGCCGATGAATCACATTTTGATTCGGTTAGTTGGTTGCTCACTTTTTCATAAAAAAAAAAAAAAGAAATCTTTATGCAGAGTGACTGATTATACAGTCGGCTTCCACAAAGGCATTCAGAATTGGCAGATGAATTAAAGGTTCTGACATGTAGAATAGGCAAATAAACTCATCAAAATTCCAACTCACCCTCCCTTCATACCCCCACCTCCTCCGTTCCACGAGTGAATTCACAGTAAAAAAAAAAAAAAACGCAAAAAAAAGACACAGGATATCAGCAGTTCTCTCAGGGAATGTAAAATGTTGAAAGGATGTGTATGCAGGACACATCCACTTCATGCTGCATAATTTAAAAATATATCTGGGATTTTACTGGTGATAGGGCTAATGCAGGGGAACAGTAGTGGACAAGCTCAGAGAAAAGGAAAAAAAAAATATTAAAGCTTTTTTTGTAGGAGGGTAAAAAAATGAACTCTGACAGCATGCTGTCGATATTTGATGTTAATCTTAAATTATATGGTTGTCTTTGTATGCCGGTGCAATTTAAGTTTTTCAGACACAAACCCATCAGATGTGTGTCTATGTGTGGAGCAAAGTACTTAGCTTTACATCTTCAGAGCGCAAAGCACAATCAAAGTAGCTGGCAGTCCTTTTTTGTCCTGTGCTTTTGCTTATGGTTGTCTCTTTCTCAGCATGTAAATAAACAAGGCTGTGTGCTTGAGGAAATGATTGGGAAGGCGTAAACAGTCTTGAACAGGAAATCTTGCTGGAGGAGCAGTTTTTTTTCTCTCTCTCTCTCTCTCCTTTAGTGAATCCTTATGGTTTCCAGTTTGTTTCCTCTCTTTACATACATCTAAGAGAGGAAAAGCAGAGGAGGCAGGTAGTGGAGCGGTTTTGGGGCCATGGGAATAAGAAGGTGGCAGGTAGCTGTAAATTTCACAGTTGATTAATGAGTCAGTGGGATGATGTCTCTTATCAACACTCTGCACATGGCTGAGAAAGAAGAAAGGTTTACCGAGGATAGCAATGCTCCAATCACAGATGGCTCCCATTGCTGTCCCATCACCCCTTTCTTTGCTCACCCACCTGTTTTTGTAAATGCTCTTCTTCTCTTCTCCGATGTGTTTCAGCTGATGAAACGCGCCACATTGCGTGAGAGTTTTTTTTTTTTGTTGTTGCTTTTTTTTTTTTTTTTTTGCTTGGGAAAGTCGTGATACATCTGTTGTGGAGTTCTCAGAGTGTGTTTGCTGGAAGATCAACACAGGAACTGATGCAAAGTCTTGTAATGAGCTGGTAATATGACTTATGTCATCATGTAGAAGTAAAGAGTAGTCTGTCAAAACCTAGCTATGGAGAAAAAAATATGTTTGAATATATTTAACTCTGATGTTCTGGATAAATCTGTGTTTAAAACACGGTTTCTTTGAAGTATTCACCTGTCTCCTTGAACTTTTTCACATTCTGTCCTTTACAGCAACGCATTTCAGGGAATCCAACTGGTGTTTCGTCTTGTAGATCAACACAAAGGACCATAAATGTGAAGTGAAAGAAAAGTAAAACCAGTACATTAAAGAAGTCAACTTATTGGCTCAGTCCACCTTTATAATGTAATTTCAGCAGAAATAGATTCTCTGTTTAGGCCTCAAAGGTTTTTAGAGGACATTAGTGATGAAACAACAAAATAAAGAACAAAGCTAAGCGATACGTAGCGCTTCCTCTCATTAAAACTCTACATATCCAATCTGTCACTTAATGTAGACGGCCATGTCGTTTCATTTCCAGATGTTAAATGTAACAGTTTTCAGATGCTGAAGCAGCAAATTGGCCAACATGAACTCTGGAGGAGATTCACAGCTCAGGTGGGAATCGTCCGCATGGAAGTGATGCAAGAAGAAATTCATGTTTTGAAATGAAGACAAAATAACACAGTGAGCATCTTTAACTCAAAGTATTTTTAAACAATATATGATGTCAAAATACTTTTATGTTACACACCTGTGCATGTCATCCACAAATCATGTCCTGGACTGTGTCATGTGTACTGGTCTTAGTTTTGTTGTTTTTATTAAAAATAATACTTTTAAGAAAATATACTTGTACTTTTAAGAAATACCAATTAAACTTTGCCCCTGACTTCCTTCTAAGATATTCTGCCAGTGCTGCATAAACAAGAAGCAGCTCAGTCCCAGAGGTGCTGCTTTAGCCTAATAGTTTTTTCTGGTTGGAAATTACAAATCATGTTGAACTAACTGACATTTCTATTTTATGAAAATGAGCTCCACTTTTCTCATATTTTCAAAATAGCAACTTGAAAGCTAATAAACACCTTAGTTAATAACATATTTGCTATACAAATATGTAAGCATGCTGTCAAATTCAATTTTATTCTCAAATTTCTGTATTTTCCAAAACCCCCAAACTCCTTTTTACTACATTGATATTAATAATGGTTCATCACAGCTTGGAGAATTTTTAAATAGTTTTAATAGTATTTCAGTGTAGTTCACACACACTGAAATGTGTGTATTTGCTCAATTTACAAACTTTTTTAGTCCTTCTGATAATGCACACGAATGTCTAGGTTTAAACCTATTTAGAGCAAGCTGTTCTGTTTCGTCCAATAGAAAAACTATATCAGGAGAACTTATAGATTTAACTTTGGCTTGTGTCTAAATTAAGTTTTTTGTGTCTTTGTTGTTTAGACCAAGTGTAATTTCTCAGTGGAAAGTACACCTTGCAGTTTGCAAAAGGTTGTGTTCTGAACAAACACAGGAAATACTTAAAGAAAAAAGAAATGCCCTGGTCTGATCTGAGAAAATGTCAAGTTTTTGGTGTAGATACTCATAACTCTAAATCCATTATCCACACAGTATTTGCAACAACATGCTGTGGGCATGAAATTGTACAGCAAGGACAGGAAAGCTGAGAGGTTGTAATTACAATGAGATTGTGTCTACCAAAGCACAGGAGGGTATTTTTTACATCCAAACTTAAATCCAGTCAAGATTAAGCTTAAACTATTTCACAAAAATAAATGTGCAACAAGTTCAAAATCTATGGCAAGCACAGAGAAACTTGGTTCTACAAAGTATTGACTAACAGTTTGTGACACACATTGTTTTTGTTTGTTTTTTTTTTCCTTTTTTTTAAGGGACAATGCTGAAATACAGAGCAGCAGAACAGGATCTGTAAAACAACAAAGTATTTATACCAAATACTAATTCACAGATGTAGTCTCTGGTTCTTTGTAATTATTTGTAGAATATTTCTGAATTTATCATTTTCCTTCCACTTTAAAATTACATAGTTTATGAAAGTAACATGAGAAAATGTGAAAAACTTTGGTCAACAATGCTCACATGTGTGAACTTTTGTTAACTATTTATGGCATTCACTAATGGCTTCTCAGACCAAAGCCATGCAAGCTCAGAACCTCGCTTCTTTTGAAACCAGGGTTCATAAATCTGTGCATAAACATATTGATAATATGTTTATGTACTATAAACATAATAATATAAAGGAGAGAAAGACTAAATAAAACATATTCCAGCTGACAAACAAATTTAATGTAATGGAGTTCCCCCACTGATACATATAGCAGACATGCTCATAAGATTAGATATCTCCTTAATGCCAGAAAAAAGGAGAAAAAAAATAGTTTGTTTTTTTGTCGGAAGCAGTAAGCCCCATAATTTCCTCTGTGGTTCATTTGTTCCAGAAAAGGTGTTAGTATTTTGTTTATAATGTGATAAACTCCCACTGGTTGATAGAACTGCACAATGTTAGTGGCAGCTGTAGGAAACAGAAGTGATTAGAAAGAGACAAACGATGTAGCGGAGGAGCATACCGCAAAGCATAAAGTATTAGTCTCCCGGGGTAAAATATTTGCTGTCTAAAAACAACTGTCAGTCTTGCTTTAGAGTTTAAAAAAAAAAACCTGCACTGAGGCGCTTTTTTTCCTGTTGTGGCACGGAGCTTGAAAGCTTTTCTGTTTGTGTCCTTGATCCATAGGACATACCGATAAAACATTAGACCATGCTGCTGCGTTGATGCAAGTCTGTCAAACTCATTTTCATTTCCAGCCATATCAAGATCATGAATGTCCTCAAAGGACTGGCTGTGGCAGGATGTATTGAGAAAATCAAGTATTAACAGATTGTTAGAATATTGTGGCTTTCTTTGGATTCAGTGAGTATTCATTTATTCTACCTTTATTTAACCAGGATAAAACTCTTTGAGATCAAAGATCTCTTTTACAAGGGTTTCCTGATAATGATACAGTTAATATTTATAATATTTAACATCTTTTCACATTGGTGTAATTTGCCACTATATCATATAAAATGCTACCAAACAGAAAAGCTGCTTCATTGTAAAAAAGAAACAAAAAATCATTTGTCTGTGGTGTTTTGGGAAACATTTTAATTGGTTTAGTTGGAGGTCAGTCATGATGTAACAGCATTTATAGGAACTGAATAGGACCACTTTTCTTTGTGAAGTGTTTCATGGTCAAATTACTTTGATAACTGCGTTAGGTGATAAGAACACCTGCAGATTCCTTCACACAAAATGTTTTCAAGAAACAAAGTGTTCTGTCAAATCCTTCAAAAATGTTTGAATGAAATCCTTGAGGATTATGAAGAATTGAAATGGCAAAATTTCATTAGATTTTTGTAATACCATATTTGTCTTCCATATAAAAAGTTATAGAAATGTAAAGTTAAATGACAACTCTGCCACAGAAGGACACAACTTCCCAGACTGATTGTTCTTTCAAATTACGGTATCTTTGTAACTACCAGAAACATGAACACAGTTTTTCCCCCAAGGTTAATACAAAAACCTGAATATTTTAACGTATTTTTGTAAGTGATAGACAGAATACTTCTATCTGCATTGTTATCTACCAGGCTGGTTGAGTTGGAGAATCTGCTGCTGACGGCTATTGTTAATTTTGGTGCAGGAGAAGGAAAAAGGGACCAAAGCAATCTGCTGCAGTTCTGGCTTCATAAAAAAACAAGTCGTACACGTTTCCACATGTATGACACACAGGGTCATACGTGTTCACTCACTAACCTCTTTTCTTTCTCCTTAATTTACAGTTGCCATGTATCTTCTACTGTGATAAAATCTAATTAAGAGAGAAGATAGTTCCAGTGTGTTACAAATGGCATCATTACTGATTTAGACATCCCTATTTGATGTAATTCCGCCAATCAGATGTTGGTAAAGTTTTAAGTATCTGCTGTCATGCATGACCTAGAGTTCACTGTTAATTAAATTAGCAAAAAAAAGAAAAAGTTTTTGTCTGTTTGATGCCTTTTGCATCTCTTGTGTTTGTGACTGATGAGACGGTAACAGCGTCCTGTCATTGAAATAGATCCAAATTGCTCACGTCTTCTGGAGCTGATTGATGTATTTAGTGCAATCTGCTTCATGAATCCAAAACGGAAATAAAGCAAATAGCACAGATTGCATGTGTTGTTATGGAAGAGATTGAACTGCTTAGAGTGCGGAGTCTTGCGTTATATTGATACCAAGAAGCAAGAAGATAATTTTTTCCTTTAAATCAGTTGTCTGTGTCTTAGAAGTAAGAATACAAACGTGTTTCGTTTAAAAGAAGAAAAACCCAGAGATAAAAGAAGTTGTGGTGAAAATAAAAACAGGGCCCAAATACTCTTCGGAGCTTCTTTGTATTGCGAGAAGAGTGGACAGCAGGAATGAACCAGACCACTTGAGATGTAATTCTTTGCTCCATTGAAGAAAGACTGGACATGTCTATCATCAGGACCCAAAGTGAAGATAAAAAAAAGACAAGAGGTATTGAAAGAAAGGCATCAGCTAGAAAGAAAAAGTGCCGGAGAGAACAACGTGCCGAGGGAGAGGAGTTGAGCTAGTGGAACGATATAGATTCTGCCATGGCTGTACAACTTTGACTGGGTAATGCTCAACCCTCTGCATCTCGCATGTGGGACGGTTATTGATGGAGCCGTCATATTCAAGCAGAACATCTGTTATGAAATTCTTCTGTTCTTATTGGATTCAGTGATGGGATCTCTCCCTCTCTCCCTCACAGCTGTAGACTTGCTCCTTATTGAACAGCCACAGCCATCCAGGGGAGTCCAGATCCAGTATGCACACAATACATGGTGCCATATGGAGCTTGGCACATGCATGCATTATTTCCCCTCACAACATTAAATCCATTGTTTACACATCCAAGTTTGGCCTGTAGTGGGAGTCCTTTATTGCTTTTCCTTCCCAGAAGAACTCTAGTGGCTAAACGTAAATATTACTCTCCAAAAATAAGAGTGTAAACACAGCAGAAAAACACAGGAGTGGAAAAGAAAAGCATAGTTGGTATAATCAGTGGCTGCTGGTAAAATCTAACAGCAGATGGTTGATTGAAAGGGTTGTACAAGTGGATTTATGAGGGGTCAGATCAGGAAACTGGTTCAATGAAACAGAAGAACTTACAATAAAATGGAGTACAACAAATTATATAACATGGAGGAAAACGATCAGGATTAAACTATATAAGCATCTAAATCTTACAGTGGATTCTGGTCCCATGAATTGGGGTTTTTCACCAACTGGAGGAGCTTTCCAAAGAGGGAGAAATGAAAGATGAGAGAGCGAGAAAGAGGGACAGCACAAACAGAGTGAAGAGACAGAGTATAAAATTCACATGACAGGTCTGGTTATCTTGAATGCAAATGCTGGCTATGTGCTTGCTGGAGTGACACATTGGTTCTTTTATTGATAAATTGAGGGCCGCTATGCTATATTGCTACCAATACCCTGCTGGAGCCTGGGTAGAGAACTCTCACTAAAAGCATAGATGATGACAGACTGTTTAGAGCGCTCCTCATTATTCTTGCGCCTCCTGGCCCAGCACGTTTATATGTTTATGGCGTCCAGGCAGTGAAAGATTCATTATTCCCGGTGTCCTTGGTAAATTAAAATGGTATGGGTGGATTTTTTTTGTTGTTGTTGGGGGGGAGGAGGGGTTTACAGAGCTCCTAGAAATATGCTTTGGCTTTTTTCACTTCTGAATATGAATTTAAAGAAGAAGGCATTTTAAGATATTCTGCCAACTACACTACAAAAAACGTGACCAGATATAAATCAATTCATGTTATATTGTCTGTCTTTCTTCTGGACTCTAAGTAGATGACTATATAATTTTACATTATGAGGTCTAAGGAAGGGAACATTGCACAATAACAATGTTCAAAGTTTTTTTTTCATGTTAATTAAAAATGTTGCAATAGTCCCTCTCATGAAACAGCCTCCAAAGCTGATAGATATTTCCACACACTTAGATTTGTCTAAAAAGTGTAAAGTCTACAGAGTCACTGTGTAAAATTCTCTGTTACATACATTTTCGTTGAAATGGCCACACTGTATCTCTGTTGTCTCCCTATGGATATAGGGACACTATGAAGTGATATTGTCACACAGTGTTGTCCGTCAATAGAAATGGTTGTTTGATATACATTCGTATCCCTCAAAACAAATTCACACACATGTATTTCAACAACAATTTTTTTTTATGTAATTTACCTACTTAATTCTGGTAACCCATGATTGAAATGCATTTCCAACTTCCAAACCAGCATTCTTACATGAGATCATAAGCTTTTTTTTCCCCCAACACCAATACAAATAAAAAAAGAACATAACCCTATAAAAGGATGACACAGTCATAGCTGCACATTCATCTTCATCAGACAGGGAGGAAGCCATGCAAAAATGGCTCCTGATTAAGTACACTAAACTTTGTAGAGCATTACACTCAGACATGTACTGTAGCAGTGTGTACAATGTTATAAGGTTGGTCTCTTTTTTGTTGAATACACTCATACACAACTACAGAAGCCCTGACAAGCAAATTAATTTTTTTTTACAAACTCATTTTCTAAGTCTGACCAAATTATCATTTTTCTCACAATGCCATAACTTATCTGCAAGGAAAAAGCAATTCTAGATTAAAAAAAATTCTAAGTTTTGTGTTTTATCAGGGACAGTTTTTCTGGAAAAGTGTGTGGAGGGGGAATAATACATTTGTTGTAATACAAAATAACACATTTGTTGTGATGTACACAATCTGACCAATGGTATTTCTCCATCAAGTCATTCTGACAATGAAAAACATGTATATTTGTTAAATTGCTGAAGTCGCTTTCTTTTTCTCCCCCAAAAGGCAAAAGAGGAAAATAAATGCTTCTACAAACCATTGCGAAATAATTAGTTGCTGTCACAAGTTTAATTAATTCTAATATGGCAGGAAGCCACTTGTGCAGTCTTGTCCATCCAACTATTTGTGCAAAAGTACCAAACTGGAAGAGATTTTTAAAAAAGCAGCAACTGAGTAAAGTTGTTGGTTGTTTAAAAACAAAGCATGCCAAGGATCACAGTGTGCTAAAGTCAATACCTCTTAGCAGAGGTATTACATTAACTTCAGACCTTCAAACTTCATGCTCAGATTAGCTCAAGAATAGTAGATAGAGAGTTCATGGAATCTGTTTCCTTGGTCCAGCAAATGCATCCAAATCTTACATCGCCAAATGAAAAAAAAAAGCATCTGTTGTAGCAGTATATACCATGCCATCACTGGACTCCAGAGCAGTGAATTCAAGTTCTCTGGGGTGACAAATCACAATTATCACAAACTGCCAGATCTTGACTAAATGCAATGTGCCAAGAGTAAAATTTGGCAGAGGGGACAATAAATCTGGACATATAACTTTTATTAAAAAAATGTTTTTGCATATTTATTAAACCTGTCACTACGTTCTGACATCATAATATGAGACAGAAAATAACAAGCTCCTCCAACTCCTCCCAGTGATACTTCTGCCATCGGAAGAAATCCACATCTTCTAGTCAAAAGCCACCAATCAGAGCCAAGAGGAGCATCTTAGCACTGTCACTCATGCTTGTGTACGTTCTGGTTAGTGTGCTAATGACAGAGAAATAACTTGCTTTTTGAGGAAAACAGTTTAACCAGGGCAGAACACAGTACGCCTAATTCTACTAAAAGAAATAAAATAATAGAAGTAGTAGTAATATTAACATAAACAAAAGTAAACATTTACACAATAAATAACTAACTAATATAAAAACAGGATACAATACTACAAGCGGTGGAAGACATTAGAAGGATCAACATAGCTGTTTGTTTTCAAGCAATGCTTGAGTTCTTTAAGCATTAGACAGAACTAAAACCCTCTTCCTGTATTTGGTTGTTTGTGACTAACCAGTGTATTCCTCTAGTTAGTACTGGGAGCACTGGGAGAAGGCAGATAAGCTTGTTCTTTTTTTTTTTTTGTTTCTCCCCCCACAGATTATCCATTTCATATTGTACTGTCAAAACATAGTGATCTTTTTTTTAAAAATACATAAAAACATACTTTTTTATGAGGTATGTAACTTTTTTTTTACAAAAATTACATACCTCTACTTAAGATATGGGGTTATTGCTCAGGGGGTTTTCTTCTTCCTTTACTTACAGTCTGGAAATGAGTACAAATATATTTTGGACAATTCCACGCTCCTATTTTAATCGAAACAGCGTCTGGCGATGCCCCCTTCCTGTTACACTGTGCCTGCTTACAAACGCTGACAGCAGCGACCATAAGAGCATTGATGAGGAAATCTGGCATGAAGGAACTTGGTCTACCCAAAGTCCTGACCTCAACCAGACAGAGCATATTTGAGATGAGCCAGAGTGAAGACTGCGAGTTTGATCAGTGCCTCTCTGGTTTATGGTCAGATATTCCCACAACACAGATTCCTAAGCGTCGTGGGCTGCTTTTTCACACATTTTAAAGCCATTATACTTGCATAAAATATGTCAACTTGTAATCACAGCCAGAATTTTGAAACTGGGATCCCAATAGAAATCCCAATGTGTATGGAGGCAAGCATCTACTGTAAATACTTTTGTCAGTAAATGTGTATAACTGAGACTGCTTCAAGGTGGAGAAACAAGGCACAACATGTAGACGTGCAACAATTGATCATCACTGCAAAGTCAAGTTAGAGGAATTTTCAAGCCCCCAAGCTGTGATGTTGATATGAAGGCTTTGCATGTGAAGCTAGGAGAGGTCAAAACAAGTCATCTCCTGTTTTTACAGCTAAAGGAATATGAGAAAATTGCTGCTTCGTTTAGAAGTATGGGATATTCCTGAGAATATTTCTGTTAGCTTAACATCCTATGTCTATATCCGCTGCTTATTTATTTTTCTTTTTGGGGAGGTCGGGGAATAAGCGGGGAGGTGATTGCATCCCATAACATTCCATCATAAAAGGAGGAAAAGGCCTGCAGCAGGAAATTAACAGAAATATAAACTTACAAACAAATAAGCAGAAGGTAGTTCAAATTCATGATTTTCAAAGTGTCGGACCAACTATTTTATAGCCGAAGCTGCATTCGCATAGTTAATTTCATGTATTTGTACAAAAATGGTGTGAGGTGCTCTCCTGGTCAAAATCTGAGGGTAAATGTTACAAGTATTCATATGTCATACTACTGCCTGCTTTTATTAGTTTCAAAATAAAAAAAGCAGAAAAATGAGTGCCAGAGAAAAGTAATAGACCATTTCTTGACCAAGGAGAATAGACAAATTATTTATCAGCTCATAAAAAGTTTTAGACAACTCATCAAAATGGAAAAGATGTCTATAAAGGACAGATTAGTAAATAACCCCACTGCTCTAGTTGCTCACTTCAAAAATTTATTTCTAAATGCTTAAAGCAAGTGTTCTTCAGCAGGCTCTTGGGAATGTCTTTCCATGGTATTAAAATGGCTTTATGATGAACATCCATGGTCTGGATGTAACTTTTTGAAATTTATTTCATTTTACTTTTCATGAAATTTACCCTCAAACATTTCTGTGACACTTAAATCAAGTGGAAACGTGAGATGGTCAAAAAGAGTAACACCCTTCTCCTGCAAAAAATAGATTTTAAGAAGGAATTTAAGATCTTTAATCTTAAGATCTTAAAATCTTAAGATCAATACCTTAAGATTTTAAGGTATTGATCTTACCATCCTGGTATCGATTCGATGCCGATTCTGACATGGCATCAATATTATCGATATTTTGGATTGAAATGCTCACCTCTAGTAACAAGCTTTGCTGTGTGTGTGTACACAAAGAAGCCCGCCTTCCATCTGAATCAAACAGTAATAATCAGACGTATTGAATATCCAGTAAAACAGAAGAAATATGGATTATGTTCAGCCAGGACATTTTTTGTTCTACTTTCTGTTCCTGTTTTTTGGGATACAGGTTCTCAGACAGGTAGTGAGAACACCCCTTCCAACGTGAGTGTATGAGCACTGTGTAGCGACTATAACTCTAAAGGGAGCTATTTTATATTTTAAGTAAATGTTGCAGCACCAATAACCCAGTTTCTTTTCATTGTCTGCACCGTAACGCTTAGATTCCTGAAATAGAAAAGAACAGAACAGAACTTTATTGTCCCACAGGTGGGGAAACTCAGGTGGGCCAGCATCAAGATAAGTGGAACCATGGATATTCCAACATGTTGAAAAGTAAATGATATAAAATCTTGAATAACTGCACTGAATAAAGCACACTGCTGATGTGCACCGTAACCATGCACCATACATACAATGTAAATAAAGCTACAAAAAAAAACAATAAACCTTTGCAGATGTTTTTATATGCATGACAATGTTGCAACTATTGCTGAAGAGCAGCACACATTGACCAGCAGACCCCAACTCACAAAGTTCAAAGTAAATTATTTTAACGATGCTTTTTACTTGAGTGTCACCTGAAATATTACTTTGAAATTTCAGTTCACATGGCACAGAGCATAGACTGAATAAAAATAGTAATCCCATATTATATAACGCACCTTCCATCACTCTGTATAAAATAAATATTTGCATTTGTCCGAAGCTTTTATTACATCCATATTCCTCAAAGCAATGCATGTTACTTGTGTCTATTTTATCCCATCCTTTAAAAAAAACTTTTGCTCGATATGTAGCTTGTTCAAAACCTCATTCCTTTTGGTTCCTGGGGCACAGCTTATAAATGAACAGTTCATTGAGGGGTTTTTTTTTCCTTTCTGATGAGGTGGTGTTTCCTCTCATTGTGGGTTCTAACAAGGCTGCAGCACCGTTTGCTACCCCACAACCAATTAGAAAATTACTCCGCATATGAATTACTATAGACTCAGGCTTCATCAATTACTCTAAAACAGAGCGCTTTGCTGCCTCAGCAGATTTGCTGTGACTGGGGTAGTGGCCTTATTTATTCCTCTGTTAACAGTTGTATCATAGCCAACCGCAAATAATATTAATGAAGTATAAATATTTAAGAGGGCTGAACAGCCACAACTAAAGGGAAACAATTTTTTTGTGAACTTGTAAATCACTCAAGGAGAGCTGTCATCATAACTGAATTAAGTTGTTAGGAAATCAAACTGTACTGATGATGAATGAGCATTTAATTTGCAAAACAATAAAAGTTTACATTCCAAGCTACATGAATTAACTTAAGTAAATAAGAGTGACGTGTTCAAATATTGAGAGCAATTTAGTGTCAGATTTGTACCTCAAATGGAAGGACACTGGAACTCAGTGGGACTGCAGACAGAGATTTATTTAGAAAATTGAATATCTCAAAAAGCTCCAGGAATCACTGAGGAGCAGTTCAAGGAATCTCTGCGTGAAACAGCAAGCATACATGTGTGTGTAGCCTCATGTAAGGGAATGCTGATGCTTATATTTTTAGGTCTTTGCCCTGGGCAGTTGTGCTACCCTGGTTCTGTGCTTTACGTATGCATTGAGGCATACAAATAGAGGTGAATAGGGAAAGGAGGTGTGTTATGGATGCACAGAGTGAAACAGTGAATTCTGAAGGCGCTTACAAATGTGAGGAAAGAGAAGAGGAGATGTTGAACCTACAGCCTATCCCTGCCTCGCTCTTTCAGAGGTGAGCTCCAGGTTAGTATTCAGCAGAGGGAGTCGAGCTGAAGAGCAGCACACATTGACCAGCAGACCCCAACTCACAAGGACCCTGAAGGGCCCCCAGCAGCTGTGGGTGGACGTGCTGCACAAACCTGATGTTGGGTCAGAACAGCATCTCTTGTAACCACAGCTCAAGCTGATCTGCAGCACACAGAGAGCGAATAAGATGGATGGAGGAGGAAGTGCAGCAAGGGAAGACGGAAGGAAAATTTTCAACTCTAAGAGATAATGAGTACCGGAGTAAAAAAATAAATAAATACAAGCGATGGTGGGTGATTTCTTATAGCGTGTGATTAGAGAGTCAGGCTGTGTATGCACAGGATGGAAGTGTATAATGTATTTATGTGTAAGTTACTACAGAAAGGCAGCACATGACAGACAGATATGAAAAGGAATGTGAAAAACAACTACAGAAAGGAAACTAACACGTAGACTGCACTTTTTCTGTGTTGTATCTCCAAGTCAATTTTCTGGAATCTAGCTCACATTTCTTTTTGAATATTGGTGCATTATACAGAGCACCATATCTCCATATCTCATGTGTGGTACCAGCGCTATATGTTTTAAAATAAGGTCAATTTAAAAGTAAAGAATTAATGTTTTTTTTTTTTTTTATATATATATATATATTTGAAAAGTGTGGCATGAATTTTTATTAACCATTAATGAGAGAAGGAGCAAAGAGGCTGGTGGTATCTTTTGATTTGCTACAGAGACAACTAGTGTGAGCACCACAAATCTGATCTTCATTTAGCAAGAGCAGTGAAGAGAAAGCCATAGTTCGAAGAAAGCCATAGGATGTCCCATTCAAAATTTCTCCACAAGCCGTGCTGGGGACAGTCCTAACGTGGAAAAATGTGTTCTGCTCAAATAAAACCAAAACTAAACCATTTGGAACAACATGCAAACTACAAAATGTGGAACAAAAAACTCTGAACATCATTCTGAAAACACTTTTCCAACTGTAGCCTGTAACAGCGTCAAGAAAATGTTGGGGACAAAGTGACCTGGTCACAGTTGAATGGAGCTAAATACAGGGTAATCCTTAAAAAAACCCCCCAAAAAAACAAAGTGGCAAAGACTCAATTGTCCATTGGAAATGGAAATATTTTGAGACAGTCATATTTTTCCATCTTGTAAGCTAGTGAAACATATAGGAGCCTTATTTCAGCTACTGCTTGGTAGTGTGTCTGGGGAAGGGCAATACTATTTTACTCTATGCACCACACAGACTCCATCCACTCTGGCACTTTCTCTGGCATCTCAGTCAAAGGAATTGAAGCCATAGGAATAATGATAATGGAAAGTTTGGCAGCTTAGTGCTGATGGTCCATGCCCCATAATCAACTGAATAACTAAACATTTTTTCAGAAAACAAAAAAAAATACAGTTGTGTCAGATGAAGTGTTTATAATTCATTTTCAGTAGTTAAGGAACATAAATTTTGCAAATTAGAATTTCTAAAGTCATTAAAGCGGACATATGCAAAATCCATTTCTAAGCCCTTAAATACATTTTGTTTTGTCCTTGCAATCAGTGCAGAAAAGTTTAATTTAATTTAGTTTTAGATGTTTATGAGATGTTCTTCTTAAAAACCATGCATGTTACATTCACATGCTATTTTGTGTTGCTTAATCACAAAGAGCTATGGCTGTTAATTTGACAAAATATGTTATATTTTTTAGGGGTCTGAATATTTTTGGTATAGGCCCTGTAAGTGGTTTTGTCTAGGCAGTGAAATCATTAAATAAATAACATAAAAGAAATATTATTTGTTCAGTCTCTTGGACATTATTTTGAAATGAAGGAGATAAAAAAGACAAACGTTTATAGATTTTCCAGTTTGCTTCAAGAAAGCAAGAATAGTGCATTTCCTAAAACATTTATGCTTAAATTGAGCAACTGGAGGAGCTGCAAACTACCTTTACAGTAAATGGCTGTTTTTACTCAGCAGCATGCTGACCTTTCTGTGCTTCAAATCAGCATCACCGGAGATTTTTCTCACTTGTCCCCTTTCCCACAGTTCCCCTTCTTGACTCCTTTGCTCAAATTCCTACTCCATTTCTGGCAGAGATGTGAGCAGCGGCGGTGAGGACAGCCATGAGAAGAGACGAGGTGAGGTGACAGGCCTGAACAAACTGAGACATCCTTGCCTCAGGCTGTGTTTATTTAAATATGACGTGTGACACAACTGCATAGTCTCTCTATTGTTTTCTCTTTATACTTGCATTATTTCTCTCTGATGAACCTAAAATGTCAGTGTGACCAAGTGTAAAATTTCTTTTAATTCATTTTACTGTGTGAGATTAACAGTATTACACCCCCTTCAGATGTTACAGATGCCAATAAAAAAAAAAAAAAGGCTTCTTGGTGAAATCTGCCATGTTGCTGCTTTAACAAGCAGCCTCGCATGTGAATCTCCCCTCTGGGTACGTTATAGAAAATATGACTTTCTTCAAAACATTTTGGCTTTGAAGGACAAATGAGATTAGCCTTGTGTGAGAGGGAGAGGAAGTTTTGAACCTGTAGACAGAGGAGGAAGGTAATGTTTCCACGGAAAGATGGAGGGGAGGGGTGATTAATAGAGGAGGTCAAGTGGACAGAAAGACTGAGCAATACACTTGTTGACGCTTGTTGATGCAGGCAGATAATGGAGAAGATAATAAGACAGTAATGGACAAATGCAACACTGATGAAATGTTTCCAAAGAAATGGGGCCTCCAAATGCTTCCTGTCAACAAATGTATTGATGTTCATGTCGTTTGTCATGGTTTTAAGTGGACATTTAGGTGCAGACAGGAAGATAAAGAGTCATTCTTATTTCAAACTTTGATGTATTTGGTGTTTTGTCCTATTTTCATCTATATGTAGCAAACAAAAGTGTGTGTTCCAGCAAAATCAAAATGCCTTGAAGTTGTTGTTTTCATTTGTTCCCTATAATTTCCTGCTAAAAAAATACAAAAATATTAACGTGGAAAACCACAGCAAATGTAAACTACTGCAGTGTTTATTAATGGGTTCTTTTCAAAGTAGCTAGTAAATCATAATGTACGAGCTCTCTTATGTATGTTTATTTAAGAAAATATAGACTACATATTAGATATGTTGGAGTCTATGTAGCACACAAAATTCATTTGCACTATAAAAAATATTGTTTTTAGGACTGAAAGTACAGAGACTGCAAGAAGCTAGGAGAGGGAAATTTCAAACATTCAATCACAACTTTTACTGGACTTTCTAAAATACAAGTTTTCTGTGATGGACCAACACAAAATGATCAAAAATGATGATAATTTAAAAAAAAAAAAAAAAGAAAGACACAGTAGAATCTCAAAAGTGACCTCCATGCACTTTCAGTTCAACAATTTTTAGAATCATCCTTTGTGGTATTTCCTGCTGCAAATGTATCAAAGTGTGTATCTATTAAATCAAATAGCGAGAATATGTTATGTACATAAAAATTTTCCAGTCTTGCTGTTGGATTTAAATCTAAACTTTGAATTGGTCAATATACCAATTCAAACGGATATAATTTAATATACTTTAATTTGCCCCAGATACAAGTTGTTTCCCTCCAATTTTGCATTGTACATATTTTTCCAACAACTTGGTAACCTTTCTATCCTTGCTAAAGAAACTGTAATCACTAAAATGATATTTCCCTCTGTTTTAGTAATTATGTGCCTTATATGGGGGATGCATGTTTTTAAGACTTCTAAGGCTTCTTTACAGTAAAGGTTTCTGCTCTCCTTCCAGGCTCTGCCCTGCATCACACCAACCCACGCCCCACCCCCACTGCACGCAGGTCTAATGAGTGGAAGAACAGAAAAGAGAGCTATTGCTGACGTTAGCGGCTGAGCATTAGCCTGAACCAGGCCCCATGCAGACCCACTTATCTAAAAATCACCTGTGTTCTGCAGACAGTAAGGCCAATTATGTTGGAGCTAAACCAGTACCTCTCTGAACAAATCAGGGCGTAACATGGCCATTCGATTAGCCGATTCCCCATTCAGAAAGAATTCCTGTTATTTTATTGTCTTTATCTGCTTATAGAGGATAATCTTGTTGGGCTATAATGCTTTGGGGGTTTTTTTTAGATATAGTTTTGTCCTCACTTGCCCAGCAGGGTTCAAATGCCACCAGTGAAAAAAGGAAGCAGAGGAGTTTGATGTTTATTTGTGTTTGTGAGTCTGTGTTGTTGCTGCAAATCCTTAGTTTCCTCTGCCTGTTTATTTCAGCTTAGCAGTCACAAAATTCTTATGAGGCATGAGTATGAGTTTATGTAGTATTTTTCCAAGAAATGAAGTACACGCCGCTGTAGGAAACTTGTTTTTAATTTAAGTTCACGAGGCACATCAGAAAATGGAAGTTCCTCCAGAGCTGTGGGTTGCTTCTGATCCAGAGTCTAGTTTACACTTTTGACTTTTTGCCCTTATTTCCAACATTATAATAGAGTTCGCTCTAACACAGAGGACCACAGCGCTGATCTGGACAACAGAGGCAGCGATAACAGTGACATGACATTATGTCAAGTAATTTATCCTTAACTTGCTGAAAGGATTGGCAGTTTAAAGAGCCTCTTATTACGGTTTCACCGCCTTCCCATTCATCAAGATTATTTGCATGAAAGTGAGCCTGTCTCTTCAGATAAATGGACTCCCAGGGAATGTTTGATGTTGGACCTATAACACTTTCTTGCAACTGAAGAGATGATTTTAAAATAAACTACATGGCCTAAAAAAAGCTACCTAGGAGACAAAGGAAAGTAATCGGCTCAACGGTGAATGAACCATGCCTCATTGTATTTGTGCTTGCACTTGAGCGTGTGCACCTGTGCTCAAGCCTGTGTCTGTTCTCCTGTAGTGGTCAACTCAAATTACACACTCCATCATCAGCAAGCTCATTTGGAAATGAGATTTGAAACAGCAATAAATATAGAATTATGTTGGAAAGAAGGGGAGAAGAGGGAGTGATTCTGAAATTATTTTGTCAGGGGTTGTTCCAGCTCACTATGGGCGTTTGGAAAGAGGCTGACAGACAGACGTAATGGCGATGACTAACAGCTAGCCAGTGTTTTTTGTGCATTCATCCCCCCCTTCGCTGAAAGCAGTATTTTCTCCACAGTTTGAAATCCTCTTTTTCCCCCTCCTGGATAATTATCCATTGTAGATGCCCACTCTCAGATAATGACTGCATCGCCACTGAGGTAGGAAATTAACAGGGAGCAAGAGTGCTGCAAGCACAATGGAAGGACTGCCCCCTGCATCAGCACTCCGCTAATTTTAAACAAGGAAAAGGGGGAAACTGTTGTTAGCATTTCCCTCCTGGTTATAAGGAACAACATAATTTCATTTTGTTTGTGTGATACAATCTAAAAGGAAGAGTAACGGACAAATAATGCATGAGGTCTACAGTTAGAGTGAATGGCAACAGTGCCCCCTTGTGAAACGGATTTGCAACTTCTGTGAATAAAGAAAGCAACTCAAGATTTGCAGTGACCCCAAAGTTTTTTTCTCCACAGTAGGTAGCTGATTTGTGTAGTTCAGCTCCATACAGTAATCACACTGTAGTCGCTTAAGCTGCACTGAAAAGGAGAAAGTGATCAGAAAAGGTCATGGCTGGTCTTTAGAGGTTTTATTTTAAACCACCACCTCAAATTGATTAAAAAAATAAGTAAATTAGCATGCAAAGTGAAATTGCTGTTGCAGCATTTTTATGAGTGCAATTTTGCTTAACATTGGCTTAGGTCTCTATAATTGTTGATGGAAGGATAATGGGGCAGTTTTCTTACAGCTCTGCCTCTTTGCAAGCAAAACTCTTGGGTTACAAAAACATTTTTTTTTTCAGATTTTTATTTATTTAGATGCTTTTATCTCAGGTACTACAGTTGTCTAAATGCTTAACACCATAAATGTTTAAAGGAAACTTAGCAAAGCATTGAAACTGTCACAGTGAACAAACACCACCTAATGAGATGCTGTACAAAACAAAAACATTTAAAAAGAAATTGACTATCGGTGTACTCTGCTATTCTGTTCACGATGCCTGACTGCGCACCTCGACGCAATTTATGGCCCTGTTACACTCCATATAATCCCTATTAGCAGATGCTTAGGACTTCTCAAAGCAGTTAACTGTTGTTAGCCCCTGAAACGTTAAACACCAAGGGAGATGGATAACTTTATATGAGCACTTTATGGTATGCAAATCACACCTGCAGGGCAAAACGGGCAGATGATGGCATCTTCATCAGAGACCTATCTACTCTCCATGCTTCTCCACTTAACCTGTGTCTCAAATACTGTGCAATAAAAACTTGCGCTGTTTATTAAGCACTTAGACCTTAATATGTTTGTGTGAAAGTCTGGTTTCTGAAATATGGCTTGAAAGCAGAAAGAACGAAGCTCCTAACAAAGATGCGCTGTGTGACGTTCATGTCCTACCATTAACCTTTGAGGCTTTCAGGTGTGAGAGGGATCGGGAGGTGTACCAAGCAGGAGATGTGTGCGTAATTGGACCTCTGCTTTTATCTGAAGTCACCTAATCCTTTTTCGTCTTTGAAGACAGAGCTTTGGCTCTGAGCCCGACACCTTCAGCTTCGCGAGTACGTTGATGAATTAAAGCCTCATCAAGCTGTGGCTTTAAAGAGTTGAGCGGGGCTACACTAAATCAATACTAATAACTTCTTCATGCATTTGTGCAAGGTAAAGGAGGAGGCCGGGCGACAACAGAATTCTACGCTCTCAACTTTTGACACTCATCTGGTGTGTAGGTCACTCCGACAACTTCATTGTCCTCATCCAACCTGACAGACTGCTGCTCTGCACTTTGACTGCTTGATTTCAGACTCATTTATATTCTACCTTTGAAGAAAATCTTGGTGGAACTAAACTGCCTTTGCTCACACAGAGCAGCCATAGCCTCTCTGAAGTGAGCACCTGTACGTGAATCTACAAACAGCTGCAGGGTTATTTCTTCAATCCAAATGCAAGGCTTATGCTGTTGCAGAAGAAGTTGGGTAGTATTAAACTGTTGAAGACTGTGACCAGGTTTTTTGGGTTAGAGGAGAGGGACCTTCAGAGCTCAAATAGTTCCTAATTATAACCTGGAAAGTGGAATGCCATCAATGAACAAACCAAACATAGAACCATGAAGCAGACGGGCCACACAGCAGCAAAAGACCACACAGGGTGCAACTCTCATCAGCTATGAAGAGGCTATAATTTTCAGAGACTCACCAAAAGTGGACAATAACCAATTGGAAAAATGTTGACTTGTTGGATGAGTCTCAATTTCAGCTGCAGCTTTCAGAGGATGGAGTCAGAATTTGGGGTAAACAACATAAACACTTGGATTTACTCTGCCTTTTATCAACAGTCCATTCCGGATATTTTATGTTGTGGGAAGCTTTGTGAGCCTTAGCACCAACTTATTATCATTTAAACACCAGACTACTACAGTATTACTGACCTTGTCCATCCTTTAATACCATCATGTGACGGCTACTCCCAGCAGGACAATGGACCATGTGACAAAACTGAAATGAGCTTAAATTGGTTTCTTGAACATGACAATGACTTTACTCTACATCAATGGCCTCCACAGTCAGGGCATTCTAATCCTGAATATTGAATTAACAATTCTACAATGAGCATAAAGTTCCACAATTTAGATGTACAATAGTCTCCAAGGAATGTATCTGGAATCTTGCTAAATTCATGCTACAAAGATCTAGGGCAGATCTGAAGGCAAAGGAAGATCCAACCTAGTTCTCGGAAGGTGTATCTAATAAAGTAGGCTGTGAGCATGCATTGACTATGAACTTGTTAAAATAATTTGACAGCAAACTTAAGACATTAGGTCATTGTCTTAGTTATTTAATTTTTATTCAAAGTCACAACTCAAGTCTGTGTTAAATCAACCCATGACAGGCTACAAAAATTACCCACATTGAACTATTTATATCTGAGCAGGTTTTAATTATTACAAAAATTCTTAAAATTCACACATATGCAATAATGGCCTCCAAAAAGAACATCTATGTCTTGTATTTGGTATCACTAACATTCATTTAGTGAGTTTCACAGGAAGAAATGCTCAAACAGGTCGACATGCAGAGGAATATCCTGTTTTCTGTTGTATAGCCCATCTCTCAGTGGAGTAATGATGTACCGGGGTTCAGAGGGCCTGCCCTGCCCCTACTGTACTGGCAGCGTAACTCAAGGCCCCTATGGTGCCTGACTCCCTGACTCGTGTCCCCTGCTACAGCGGCAGGGAATGAAACAGCCATACATCATAAGGCCAACTGTGTCCTCTGAGGCAGTGACAGACAAAGCCAACAGAATCAATAAAGCCTTAGCTCAAGCCCCACTTCTCTGCACTCAGACCTCTTTCCCTTTTTTCTGTCTCAAACCCTGCCTCTCTTTTCCCTCACAACCTAAATTTCATGTCCAATTTTCTCTGCGGTTATACCATTTTTCAGGTGACATCATTTTTCCATGTAGGGACTACAACTAATGTCAATATTATCTGTGTCTGCCCTTCGCTCAGTCCTCAGCGAACATGCTGAAACAGAGTGCGACTGGCAGCCTTGACAGGAGATGAAAAACAAGAGAAAGCAGCACTTCAGAAAGAAAGAAAGAACCAAGGTCTGAAGATTACCGAAGGCCATTTAGCTTGTTAGTGCCTAGGCACCCACATCAGACAAATGCATACTTTGTTGTTTCACTGGGGCTGAGTGTTTCAAGTTGTGTAAGGGTGAAAGTTCCCCAAATTGACAATTTAAATGATGGAGGGCCTTTGTAGCAACCCACAAACCATTTTAGACAGCGGTGGAAATGCTGTTAGAGAGATACAGGGAGCACAAGGGAGTAGTTTGCTGTAATTAAACTGGAGCGTCAAAGTTAGCGCTGCTTGTTTACAGCAAAGGAGAAAATAATTCTTTTGGCATACAAGTTTAGGTTTCATTGATCAATGTTGATTATTGTAAGGATATGATCCAACTGGGACTTGACTCCATCACGGGAAATAATACTTCCACCTTTTCCTGGAAAAAGTCCTAAAGCTGTCTGCCACACTATTTCTTGTCTTGACATATATGCTGGCATATCTAAGAAATTGCATCCTACCTGGCCATCAGCTTGAAGAAATAAAACACACTATGCGAAACTTCAAGACGTATAACAGTTATAAAGTGTGAGTGTGGGTTTTCATTGACCCTGTTTTTTTGTGTCTATATGTTAAGGTGAAATTTAAAATTCTGTGATCTGCTGTGTCAGGATTGGGTACATCACTTTTAAAATTTGCTGAGAAATGTTGAGTGTGGAGACTCATTTACTCTGTACGGTGAACTCATGTCATGTTCAAAAACCAATTTGTAATGGTTTGAAGATGGGAACATCACGGTCATGAAAGAAAATGGTCATCAATGGTTTAGGTTTTGGTACTGAGAGACCCAAAGTGAGTGAAGAAACCATCTGTCACACCATCACCCCCTATCAGCCTGAAACTTGTATACAAGAATGCATGAATCCATGTTTCCATGTTTTACACAAAATTCTTAGTCTAAAAGCTGAACTCATTGGGCAAGACCATATTTTCCAGAGCCATCAATGCCAATTTTTGGTCACTCTCTGCAAATTGCATCCTCTGGGTGCTGCTCCCAGCTGACAGAAATAGCATCCAGTTTGTTTTTATCCGGCTGAAACCCATATGCTACAAGGATAAACAGGGTGTGCATTCAAAGATGGTTCAATATGGTTATTTGTGCTACTGCTAGGTTTCTATCACTGCAAAGCAGTTTACCCATTTTCAGCGTACCTCTGACATCAACAGAGCATTTTCCTCCATGCAATTGCTGCTCAGTGCATATTTTCTTTTTCTCTCTAAACCTAAGAGACATCTAAATACATTTAGTTGCTGCCATATGACTGGTTGGTTCGTTTACGGGTTTTTTTTAAATCTAATTTGGTCTTGGCTGTTCAAAATTCTCAAGCTGTTGTAAGATTACCTTTTATGTTCCTTAGCTTTAGGTTTAGGGTTTAGCTCTTTCTTTTGCTGATGTATTTATTTTTCTCTCAGAAAATGGCCCCTGCCAATTCAGATGTAAACAGATACCTGAGCTGACTGTGGTGCATTCTTGAAAGAAACTGAACTGGTGTACCTAATGAAGGTGGTTGGAACCATATACAGTATGATATGTGATACTCATGCCAAGATTCTTTTTCAATATGTCCAAAAATATGTGGCAGCGTAGATAAGCTAAAATCCAGTTTCTCTTTCCTTCTCTGTGATGTATTTATTTTTCTTTCAGAAGATGGTCACTGCCAATTCTATGGAAAGGAGAGACCTGAGATGGACGCAGTGCAGTCTTTTTTTCTCAGCTTAAAGCATAGTCATCTCATAGATTAGAACTGAGAGTGACTTGGAGGATTATGCTTTGGCAGGCATCAAACAAAATACTGGAAAGTTGTCATTTTGAAAAAACTAGCAACATTTTCACTGCAGAATAAGTCACACCAGTATGAGAGCCTTTAAAGAGACATAAAATAATATATGTAATTTCATATGGAAGATTAAAAAGATGCTGCAGCAGTCTGTGATATGTGGAAAGAAATGTGTTAATTCAAGAACTACATAGCCAGCTGCTAAAAGATGTAAACAAAAACAAAAAAAACAGAACCTGGGAGTGAGTACTATTTGGGTTTTTCAAAAAGAGTAAAAATGTGGCTGCACGTCATGTGACTATTCTGTAATATATATTTTATAGTGATGAAGAGTGACTATATTGGGAAATTCTGGGTTTTCAAAGCCAGGTTTATGTTTTTGTAGTATTTTACCTCACAGTCTATGAACACACGTCGTTCATTTGCGTTCTTAAGAGTACTTTAAAAATAGATTTTAAAAAGTTTGGGTCCAAACACAATGGCTTCAGTTTACCTTCATTTAAAGTGCACATTTAAGGTTCTTTTAAATAGTATAAAGTTATTTTCTGAGGTCAAATTGTGTATCTGGTTGCTGTATTTGGTCTCTAATTAGCCAGTGAATGTTTTAAAGTGCCAAGTCAAGCAAAAAGCTCTTTCTTCTCTATTTTTCCCATACTGTAAATAATTTTTTTACATTCTGTTTTCATAGTTCTACCTTTGCGTGAATCTACATGTTTCAATCTGCCCTTCAATTTGCTACCGGATTCCCCCCCATTTCCCCACTGAGGGGCAATAAAGAATATTCCTATTTCTCTTTCCAAAGAATCAAAAACATGGAGCAGATAGGAGGGCAAAAAAGGGAAGAGAAGAGGAAAAAAAGATGATGGAAGAGAAAAAACAGCACTGATTGTCTTTAAATGGTAAATATTAATTCAAGTTGCCCACATGCCATTTGGAGCTCTGAAACTATTTATTCTGCATTAAGCTGTCGACCTCTACACACTTGGTATTTAAGTAACAATAAAAGTTCACTGTGGAATAATTAAGAAAGAGAAAATGTCACAGCTGGACTTACTGCAGAGGTGGCAACGTGTGCAGTCTGCATGCCAAGGTGCTTTATCTTGAACAATTGTGATTGCAACAACTGAATTCAATGATCTGTATGGGTGAGAGAATACTTTTTTCTATTATTTGATTTTTATTATTTTTATGAGATGGAATTTAAAGGTCAACATGTACTTTTATACTAAGAAGTTCTCAAGACAGTGTGACACATTTTGTAAAAAATACATTACCAGTTAAAAGTTTGGACACGTCGACCTTTTAAAAATGACCAAGTAAGATTTTCTGAGCTTTAATTGGAGCACACAAGTTTCATCTATAAGGGATAGATGCATTTAAGTTGAAATCTATTTTTTCAAATAATTTTTTTTAATCATATTTTCAGTTTGAAAGCTCCTTTGCTGTACTTTCAGCAGTTTACTTACTGCTTGAGTAAATTGCTGTTGTCAGTTTACTTAAGGAGAATTTTTCTGATAGTTTCTCTGCCAATACGTTATTCAGTTAAAAAAAAAAAAAAACTACATGGATGCCAATTTTGAGTCGGAACTGTTCCCATTTGGGATTTGTACAAATGCTGTGTTCCCCTGAGAATTACTTAAGTCAAATACTTGACAGCTCCTTTCTGGAGGCATTTTCTTCTGAGCACCACTCCATCCTGATTATAGGAGCTTCTGAAAGCAAACTGTTAATCTGCTAAGTGTAATAATTTTATGCTGGCAACCTCTCAGACCCAACTGAATATTTTATAGTCTTAATCTGATTTTGAGTATAAGCAATCATCAAGTGCATTTCTGCAGAGAGGGAGAGAGACATTAAAGTCACTATGTTCAAGCCAGCTTTCGAAGAATATAAATTGTTGTATTTTGCTAATTAAAAAAAAATTCTGTGTGTGTGTGTGTTAAAGCACTAAAATGCAAACCTCAATGTAAATTTGCTGTCAAGATAAGCCTAATGTAATATGGATTGTGTTTATGCAGTACTCAAACCAGCTATAAAATCTATTTCACAAATGTTTACCTCATTTCGACGACTTCTGAGACCATGTATCACACGAAGTACTAAACAAATTATTTTGAATAAGATAAAATCCCAAGAAAATGCTTTTCTGAACCATGCTTAAATATTTGGAAAATGAGGCACATAGCTCTTGTCGCTGTTTGATCCATTTGATAGAGCCTGCTATCATGACTTAAATACAGATTCTTTAGAAAGTTTATTCAGCTGCCAACATGCAAAAGATACGTTGTGTAAATATTAAGCAGGGTTATGTAAAAATTATGTATTGTAAAGTTAGAGCATACATGCTTGGCATTCTTTGTGAAAAAATAAAAAACACGCTCAGTTTCAGCTCATTTCCAGCCCATTTCATACTTGCTGTTGAAATTTTTGATTAAAAATAGTACAAAAAAATACTTTTCTATATGTGCTCCTGCACATGTATGGCTCTTGACTATGTTTTGCCTCTGGCTATGGTCCAAACAAGGGTCGATGTATCTCCAGCATGATCAACAGCGTTGCGTCTGGCGTTTTTATTCCACAAAGTATTGATTTGCATCCCCGAGTTTATATCTGTGAGTGTGTTTGTGGGGGTGACTAAAGATGAGCAGCAAAATAATGATAGGCCAAGCAAAGAAATCATGTTCTGGATGAGTGAATCTGACATAAAAAGTCAATTGTTTTCTGCAGCTCACTGTGACGGCTTTAGCCTAGAAAACACAAAACTTATGTGAGTTATAACTGCAGTTCATTTATTTGGCAGTGAGCACAAACATTTCGCAGTGATTCTTTTTTTTCAGAATTTCAATTTTAGTAGCATACAGGTATGGTGATTATATTGCACCGCACATTTATTGGCACCCTGTGGTAAGAATGTATATGACGACTAAAATCACTTTTTATTGTGAGCAAAATGTCACGCTGAAGCTCAGAGTAGAAAAAAAAAAAATCTATTATTCATAAAAAAATTGTAACTGTCTTGTCAGAACTTCCAAAAACCTTCATTATTTATTTTCTATTTGTTTGCAGGGAACCAAAATGTATAAGAACATTTTTACTAAGCAGCTGATGATTGGTATTCTGGGGTTTAAATATTACATCACAAAAGAGACAATTTCTTCTGCATTTCAAAATGGGAAAGACAAGACAACAAGTACGGCATTTTCCTACTGAAAATAACACAATTAAAAAAATTTATTAACCATTAAAATTATGTTGGCAGTTATTATGATGTTGGCAGAAGAAGGATTCAAACCCACAACTCCAAGAAAGACCGCAACCTGAACCCAGCACCTAAAACCGCTCAGCCATCCTGACCTCTAGCTATGTGTGGCATGCCATTGCATGCAGCATTCACCTTCGTCTGATTAAATTTCCCATGAAAAGATGGGAATTTAACCCTGTTGGCAAAAAGGTAGCAGGAAGAAGTATTGATGTAAGAGAGGTCTCAATAATTTTAGCACTGGTAATTTTGTGGGAAAAAAAACAAACAACTTAATAGTTTGGAATCAATGTACTCAAATAAAAGGCTGGATTTTTGTAAGCAAAAAAGGGGAATTTATATCTATATTTTTTACAAATTCAAACATACATAAAACATTCAAACTACACTTCTATGTGAAAGTATACCAAGTACTGATACGTTTATCAGCTGTGCACAGAAATACTCTTGTTTTATCATGATCTCACTCTGAAGAAAGGGTTCACCTCAGTAAGCTGCAACATAAAAAAGGTAAATATTGCTACATACTATTGATATGACATAATTTAAATACTCTTTGGCCTCACCTGAAATTACACGCTTGTATCAAACACACCTTTAAGCACAGACACAAACAACTGACTGTGTTCCCGGCTGCTGATTACATATCATTACCCAGTCTAAAGGGCAGGATACCGTTTCAAGACAAATTGGCACACCAGGAACACCAAAGGAAGTCTTTATATCTCCAGCAAACATGCCCCAATGGTAATGAGCAATAGTGTATTTTTACTCACAGCTGCTAGAAACGAAACTTCAAACCTTATTTTTTCTTTTTGTATTTATTCAGGGAGGCGACAACTTTAGATTTTTTTGAATTTTGATGCAGCGCTTGTTGAGACTTTTGAGGCAAAAGATTAAAACAAGAAACAAGACCAGACAGTAAAAGAGGACTGAGAGTTGAGAGATGAAAATAACAAGCAAGAGAAAGACAGGCACGCGGGGGAACATAATAGATACAGACAGATAAAACAAGAGCTGAGGCAGAGAAATAGCTGGATGTGCTCGAGAGTCAAAATGGGTATTCTGCAGAGACTTCTCTCTAAGGGTTATAACCTCCACACTACTATGATAAGGCTTTGGTGAACTCTACTGATGTACGAGTAAAACAAAGCACAACAGACCTTCAAACTTGCGAGGCAGCAAAAAATGAGCTACTTTCAAACTAAATGCGTGAATTAGTTAGAAATCTCCCTGTTGCTCAGAAAATAGACTTTAAAATACTGTTGTTAGTTTATAAATTACTCAACGGCTTAGCATCAAAACATATTAAAGATCTGTTGTATCAACCTTCCAGACCACTCAGGTCTTCGGGTTCTGTTCTGCATCCCCAGAATCAGAACCAAACATGGAGATGAAAATTCAGCTTTTATGCACCACAAATCTGGAACAAACTTCCAGATAACTGCAAAACAGCCAAAACACTGAGTGCCTCTAGATCACATGTGTCAAACTCAAGGGCCGTGGGCCAAATCTACCCCGCCATAGCTTTTTATGTGGTCTTCTAGATTCTAGACTAAACACCAAGTGTGCTCAAATATTATGTTATCAAAAAAATTATCTAAAAGTTTTGCTTTCAAAGTAAAGATTTTGCTAAAAATAAATTTGCTTTTTTATATTTTATTTTGGCTTTAACTTAAAACTTTTACTTTTTTTCTTTTTTACTAATCACAAATATATATTCATCCTGCATAAAGAGTGCAGGTCTTAAAAGTTTGGCCAGGGATGATGAGCTGCTGTCTTTATCCATGTAGAGACTGAAGTAATTTCATGGCAAGAAAAGAGAAATAGAAGGTGAAAACCAAGGTGAAAATGAAAAGAGAGAAAGAGAACAGCTAATTTAAATAGGAAAACAGCACTGAAATGATGCACAGCAAATAAGACATGTATATATGAGATAACCAAGACAAAAAAAAAGAAGAAGAAACAATAGGAGGCAGGATGAGCCGGGGAGGTGGATGTTCAGAGTGAAGTGGGAGGGAGTTCAGAAGGGGAGGAAACAAGGATACAGTTTAGAACGGAAAGAAATGGAAGCAGTGTGTTTATGGAGGAATGTGACAGTGTTCAGTGTATGGAAGGTGGGCCGCTCTGATTGTGACATATCAACTGCTGTAACAGAGTGACGAGATGACCAAGAGAAAACATCAGCAATAAAGGCAGATATCTTTTTCTTTCTTTTTTTCATATTAGCTCTCCAAGTCCGCATCCAGCTAATGGGTGTTTGTCCAGAGTGGCAGCAGCACTGATCGCTACTGTGAGGGCACACAGATCATAATGGAGGTAAGTCAGTTCTTTGGGGACTTGAAGGTATGGTTGATTGACTGGATTTAAAATGGAATAAATCATTACAGAGTCTGTTTGTTTACAGCTTGTTAGTTGCTCAAAGTTTTCCAACATTAGAGCCCTCCTAGCTCTTTGCTGCTTTCAGTGTACAAATTGTCAGTATTGCTCCTTTTGACTTTTAGCTGAACTTTAAGCTTCTTATATTATCAAGGACCAATATGGAGGTTAGTGAAAATGCCTCATTATTTACAGAAACCTCAGATGTTTTAACCATGAATTAGATTTTAACACATTATCCTGCTGTTAAATACTCCTGCTTTCTGTGGAGCATTAAATCACAAAAAAAGGACGAAAAACTACAGCAATGCCATACCTGTGTTCAGCAAGGAATACGTTCAGACACGTAGGGATTGTGAATTGCTCCACATTGTGCTGGTGACAAAGTGTGTGGGTAAGTAAAACCCACTTGTTTAGACTTGTCCTTCTTCGGTCTGGTCTGTAATATTATGGAGAGTGAACCACAGGGAAGGGACAGAATCACAAGCATACAGAGGTAGACATGTTTTTTCTTGGAATTTAACTGTAGAGTTCAGGAATATATGATGTATTTTATTTGCAGAATGGTCTATCCCTCATTTCTACACATGATTTTAGCTTTTAGCTTCATTAATGTAGAAAATGACAATCAGTGTAAGCTGTAATGACCTGCTAAAGAAGACCTAAAATAACTGTCCCAGATAACCAAACATAGCATCATCCTCTCATGATTGAAGGCTCGGTCAGGGAAGTGCAGCATCCCCTGATCTCTCTGAGGTTAACCGTAATTTGATATAAACGTTTTCTGCTAGGATTTGCACACTCTATGAACTCAAACACCAGTTTCTCGTGTCAGGTAGAAAGACTCCAAAATGCTAAACTAACTTGCAGAGTTTTTGTGCAGTTTACAATTGGCATCACGAAGGTCCTTTAGGCTTTGATTTTAGAGCTGAGCACAGGTATCGTCTGCAGTACATACTTCCAGCTGCTTTCGGAATGATACAGACTGAAAGTGAGCACATTGTACTCCCATATTACGCCACATACACACACACACGCATATGGACACACACCAACACAGCTTAGGAGGAAGGGAGGATGGCTGAGCTAAAGAATGACAACCTTATCAGAGTCAGCAGCTTGCAGGTCAGAGGGTCCCAGTGCCAGAAAAATCATTATTTCTTCTTTTCCACCACATTATGAATATCACCATTCTGGGACACAACAGTATTTAATGAAGTAAATTTTAATAAGCAGATAGAGGCCTTTGTGATTGTCAGATAAATGCCAACATACAAAAGTTTAGAGATTACAAAAAAAAAACTTAATTTACTTGTGATTGGGAAAAATTTTGTAAATGAAAACTTATTATTGAGTTATTATAAGTATAACTGGCTGCAGCGCAAGACTGATAAGAAAAACTTTGAGTTTAAATAAAACCGTGTAAATTTGAAAGCATTTAATTTGGTTGGATTGAAGTCATTCATTATTTTGTTAAAATTATTAGCTTAATAGTTAGCGTTTAGACATGGGGTTTCGCGCTGAAAGCATGGCTGCAACATTTTTCCACACATGCACAGGCAGCTAATTTTGTTTATCTAGTTTGTCCTAACATGTACAAAATAAACAAACTGAGAATTAGAACATGGCATTCATTAACAAACACCCCATGGTTAAGAAGCTCAGCTCTCTCTAACTGTAGCATGATCATTGCAGCTAAACTAGTGAAGGCATCAAATATTTCGGAAAATTTAATCAAGTTATTAAATCTATTATGGCTTGTAATCCATTTCCTTGACAACAACAACTCAGGTTGTCATTAAAATCAACTTGGGCAGGATTGAGAAGTTGGGCTTGCTAGCAAGTATTTAGCACTGTTGCTAAACTAGCTTAGGCTGGATGCTAACTTAAATTTGTGCACCATCACAAAACTTTTTACAGGTGCAACATTTTGAACTTTTAGTAGTACAAACCTTAACATATTCATATGTGTGTGATAGTTTCTATCACACACATACTCAGAGATTGCATAAAGCTATGAAATGTGGACATAGTCCTTTTTATTTCACAGAAGTAATGGAAAACTGTATATATTCATGGTTAATGCATGAAGAATACTCCAGAATGTCTAAAAATAAGGCTTCTTGGTACACTGCTCCTGCAGCAACTTTTCTCTGATGGAAGAAACGCTCAACAAGTAAATATTTTATGACAGCAGGGCTGACCTTGAACTGCTGAAGCAAACCAGAGAAATACATCTATTCATAACCATTTAGGACATCTAGTGCATTGTACAACTAACTGTAAATTACCCTCAGGAGGCCTGATGTAATAATATATTTTGTAGCGGCAGATGCATTACTTCAAAACTTTAAAACCATTCAGATTTTTTTTTACTTCAGGACTTCCTGTACTTCTCTGCATTCCTTCCCATTCTTGCAGGGCTAAATGCTCTCATTTAGGCTCTATTAAAATGCATTTTCAGCTTTATCCTAACTGACAAGGTTATGCAAATATATGCACTTTAGAAGCTCTACTTCGTCAGCCACACAAATCTGGCCGGTGATTCACAGAACCTCCTTATCTATTAACACCCGAGGAGGTCGATCGTTTAGACGACCTAATGTCTCATCTGGATGCACATAACGGTGTTTGAATGCAATCTAATTTCAACAGGAGGGTCCTTCACTGAAAGCTGGCCCCTTATCAAAGATTCAGTTATACGCCTGCAGCAAAACACGCTGAGATCAAAATAATGAGTTATAAATGTTTGCTCGCTGGCTTAGGATTGAGTCTTTCTGCGCACCCTGAACAGAGGAAACATTGACTGTATGCTGGGCAGCAGTTATCAATATATAATACAAATTTAGCCGCACAGAATACAAATGTCTCTCACCCTCCCCGTCTCTCCATCTCTGTCTGTTACTCTTTCTGCCCGTGCTCCTCACTCTGTGCCTGGTACTCCATCTCCTTCACTCTGGGGGCACTAATGAGGGTCTGGTATTCTGCACTTCACCACTGAAGCCCCATTCATGCTCAATCTCCTTTACAATGCTCTAAAAGGATTACCCAATTAGCTGATATTGGATGCCATTGTGTGTCTGTGTGTGTGCATGCGCAGGCACATGTGTAGGGGAGTGTGAAGTTGGTCGCCGGATAGACATGTTATCTGTGAAAGTGAAAGATAGATGACTGTCCCTAACCCACACTTCATTCTTAGTTGATTTTCTGCTGGAGGCCATATTACTCATCCACGCATCAGTTCTGTGCGAGAGAGACAGAAACAGAAAGAGAGAGAGACAGAGAGAGAGAGAAACAAAAAAAGAGAGAGACAGTCAGACCTTGACAGTCTATTGAGAATGACAGAAAAAGAGAGTATTAGCTCTCAATAATTCAACCTAGCAACCCTTCAGTCTCCAACGTTGTATCCTTTCTGTTGTCAAACATGAGCTGCTTCCTGTTCTTCTAATTTTAAGTTTTTAATTGAGTTTGTGCTGTCGTGCCTTCGGGGGCAGGTTCTGCGGTACCTGTAAATCATTAGTTAGTTTGTGTGAACAACAGATTGATTGTAGTTATCTAATGTGTTACATCACAACAGGAAAAGCATGTGCAGCATTTTGTTTGCGACTGTACACTATAGTAGTCTAATATTAGTAGAACACTGTTGCAATTATTAAGCTATTCAGATATTTGGTCATTAAATATTTGATTTAATTTTTTTTATTCATTCAATATGTTAAAAAAAATAATTATGTTTTATTCTTCCTCCCAGGAAACTAAAATTAACACATTTTGAAAGAAGAGTAAATAACATTACTTGAAAATCAATCAACTTTAAATAGTTTTTTTTTAAAGTGAAAGGCAGTTCTGGGGTTGCTAAAGGGAGATGGCTGTCGCAAAGGTCAAATCTGAAATTCAAGAATGATAAAGAAACTGACATTTTTAAGCTTTTTTCTATGTGATATGGATCCAATTTTTTCCCCCAACAGAAGGTTTTGTGTGGAGGAAGTTGAATGGTCAGCGCAGAACCTAGACTTCAACCTATGGGAGGCTTTTTGGATGAATTAAAGCAGTTAGACTGCAAGCAAGACCTTCTCATCCAACATCAATGTCTGATCTCGCAAATGCTCCTTTCAAAGAAATATAAAAAATGACCATGACACACTTCTAACTTTTGTAGAAGAGTTTAATCCCATACCTTTATCAGCACCTTTATCCACACTATTCAACAAACTCCTGTCTTGCTCCAGGTGATAATGTTATCATGTGGCACAGTTTAATAAAGTGGGAGGCTAATGCTAATTTAATCATTAATACCTTTCATTGTGTTTTATTGTGTGGAATTAACTAGGGAAAAAAACAGTTCCCCTGCCCTCATAAACTTCACAGACAGACAGGAGACCAACTAGACGGGAAGACTTCAACCACTTGACTGGGAACCTGATCCAATACTTGTCCTTGACTGAACCAGCATGGGCCAGTTTTCAGAATGATGCAAAACAGGTTTTCATTCTGAACTGTTCAGTAAAGATATTTCCATAAAATGAATATTAAATAGTCAAAATATTTTAGTTTAACTGCAAAACCTTATGTAGATTAAGCCTTTGGACTTTAATTCAAAACGACTGTTGCACGAAGTTCAAGACATGCTTGAGACTGCAGACATGCACAAAGAACAATAAACTGAGATTGACCTAAAAAAACAGACAATGAACTAGATAGATTATACATGCATCTGTTAGAAATTACCATACAGACAGTGTGAATTAAAGCAATGCCATCTGGCATAGCGGTGGTGTACAGAGGTACAGTGACAACAGGTTTTTATGGTCATTGTTAGACAGGTATAAATCCACAAACTTTCTAACACACTATTGCCTATTATTGTCTGTGTTAATCGATTGGCCATGCTGCATGAAAGTGTGTGTCTTCCATTGGCTAGCAGAGGGTCTTTTGTCAGCTATTCTATTGGAGGTGTTTGAGGGGGGGCTCAGGACTTTGTGTCAGGCAGATCAGCTGCGGCTCGAAAAGCAAGGTCGACACCCCCGCCCATGCTGCCCCCAACACACACAATTTCATGCACACAATCACATAGATATTCAGTGAGCACAAATATCTTTTGTCCAGACAAAGACAGACCTGGAGCCAGTCAGATATGAGATTAGATATATGCAAGCGCCCACACATACACACATACACGCATCCCCACTTCACTAGAGTTCCTGAATCAAACAATGCCCCCTGAAATCTGGTACCTCAAACCTATTGTTATCACGTAAAAAACTGGAATCCTAGAAAATACAAAATGAAGTATATATTTGCATCAAATAGATGTGAAAACAACTACCTGCGAAAAGCAAGTGAGTGGAAGTGTTACTGTTCAAACTAACAGGCTTCAATAGGACCGATCGCAGAACAAGTGCAGCCAGCTGAAAGGGTGAGTTAAGAGTACAGCTGAGAAAGACTGAAGCAGAGATACTGGAGAGTACTCAAAAAGTGGGTCAAAAGATTCTGCAAACATTTTATGAATAAAGGCCTCACGGTCGGTCTGATGTAACATCACAGAAACTTTAGTGCAATTCACTACGCTCAACTTAAAAGAGCGTTTTAGTGTATAGTTTAAAGGGGTAATATTATGTATTTTCCAGCACTCAGTGCCATCTTATAGCACAATCAAGTGTGTTACCTTCAGTTGTTATAAAAATGTTATATATATATATATCAAGCATGACTTAAAAGACATTTGACTTTGCAATTTCACACCTTGAGCCAGGAGCTTCTCTTTAAGAGAGAAGCTCTTTCCGCCAGTCCTTCAGCACATCCTCACAACAGTGCTCCGCCATTAAGCCTTTAACAGCATTCTTACCCGAGTTGCACTGAGAAGTACTTCATATGATGAGCTCAGCGTATGCACAGTTCCACCAGGTGCGTTTAGACATTCCCGAATGGTTGATATGGGAGATTTTAGGATTTCTCAAAATCCTATGGTCCATGGTTCATGTATGAAATAATCAAAACTCTGGGTATGTTTTTGATAAGGAAATAACTATAAAATGATGCAAAGCTAAAAAAGTTGATTTTACATAATTATCCAAAAATCTTTTAAATACACATGTATTTTGGCTGAATTATCTGAGTTACAAAAGTGGAGGGAGGTTTTCTTTTTTTCCATTGGGATGCTGTACATTCTATATTTTACTGTTTTGATTAGGTTATACTTTTGTTCTACCAAGAGTTTGGTCTGTGTTGAACTTGTGGAGACACAAAAAAGTGTCTAAAAACCATGAGTTCTAAAGGCTTGAGTTAATAAGTCTGGAACAGTAGTAATTTTCAGTAGTAGTGATTTATTTAACATTCAAATATGGTCCTGCTGTTTGGGGAGAGAATGCATCAAATACCGCACAAGGGCTTACACAAAGACAGCACACTTCAGCAGACAAAGAGCGAAAAGATAGAGGGCAAGCGCCTTTTTTTTCTCCTTCAGATGAACTGTTTGTTCAGGGTGGGTGCAGGGCAGCAAGTGGGATGGATGGGTGGAAGGAGGGAGGGACTAACAGGATGAGGGAGAGGGAAGGATGAATGGTTATTACACAGTTAGTCGATGCACTAACAGGGGAGTATGCAGAGAGAAGGTGGGGGGCGGGGGTTGCATTGAGGGTGTAAAAGATCCTTTGTGAAAGCTGGGAGTTAATCACTTGAGCGGCACACGCCGGTTCTATGGGAGCACATGTTATACACCAGCTCCCCAGGGAGGAGTAGGGAGGAGTTTCTCTCACACACACTCGTTTTGGTGCACACAGATACACAACTGAATTTCCATATCAGTTATGATGCAAAACTCGGCACAAGCTGACTAGACAAGCTGGAAGACCCACCCCCTTTTATCTGGACGGTTAGCAGACCCTCCTGGCCGGGGTGGTAGTGTTTGTATTTGCACCTCGTCCATTCATACATACACACATGCCTGGCTGCTTGTTTCCTTCAGGACTGGATGGATGACTCTGTAAGGGCTTGGCAAGAGATGGGTGCTTAGTTTGGCCTGGCAGTAAGTAAAATCTATTGTTTCATTACACCGGTCCATTGTCAGGGCGGTTGCTGATATCTGAGAGTGATAATGGGGTTTGTGGATTTAGTGGCAGACAGGCTCAGTAAGACATAGCCATGTCAGAAACTGTTTACCAGAGTGACAGGGAAGACTGCTTTCCAGTATATTTGTGCAGGTCATAATTTTAACTATCTACAGTGACTGAGCATGTTCTTTTTATTTTTATTTTAATTTCTTCTAGAATATATTGACATTTTCTGTACTTTTCTTTGACTTCCACTGAATTTTTAATAGTTTCTACTACACAGTCTTACTGATGGTGCTGTGATTCTCCTCATCATGACACGTGAGGTTTGTCTTTACATCTTTCACCTCTTCTTGTTTCGTGGTGATAAAAGTCTTCATCAGCTCTCTTTGTGCCTTTGTTCAAGACTTTCCTTCTCACACGGTGCTCAGGAAAGTGGACAGTGAAAGCTGTTAGGTTGCAACCCCGTGTCAAATAAAGTGTACACAAATATGTTCCATGCTTTGTTGTTGTGGCTATTATAAAATACTTAAAGCCAGAGGACCAGGTGGTTCAAAGAGCAGAGATCAGGCAGCGAGAAGCCCTTTGCCACGATAACTCACCCACAGAGCTGACTTCTCCCCTGTGGGTTAGAGATCATGATAGTAACATCTGTGATCTGTTTGCTTTGCAAAAGGAGGTGGAGAGAGTGAGACAGCATGAATAGTAATTATGGTAATTCAATGGATAAATGTGATGGTAAATTAAGCAAAAATACAGACACAGATTTGGTTAGTTTGGTTAGGGTTAGTTTGAATGAGTTATATTTTCAGGTTTGATAATTATGCCTTAAAACTACATTAAAAGTACTCTCTATATGTATATGATGTATACATATAGAAGCAATCTTTTTTAAGAGATTTACCAACATCTCATCAATGTATATTGATATAAGTAACAAAAAATATATATATATCTGATGTTTTGTCCTTGCCAGAAGTCATTCAGAGGGCAGCTACAGCCAAGTATTGAGTTGGTGGTGCCTAGCTTAGTGGCCAGTTTGTTTTCAGGAAGGTCATCCAAAAGGTTATTTGTCAAATTCTACAGCATCAACTTGAATCTAGGTACACAAATCTAGGCAAAACTGCCAATGTGGACTATTTTCAGCCAGTTTGTTATGCAAATGCGAGCACATCTGTTTCCTCATCAAATGCTTAGCATTAAATAGCAGCAAATACTATGAATAAAAAAAAACCTGAAGAGAAAAGTAGAGCTTTGGTCAATGAGGAAGAAAATCTTCCATTGACAGGTCTGGTACACCTTACAGTCATCTTGTTTAACTGTAATCTTTAGCCTCTATATTTGAACGTTTTTAATCTAGATGTTTTTTGATTACCTAAACATTATTAGAGAAATATTTTTGGTGTTCTTTTAAGACAGTGCTGCTCTGACATTAACATTTACTTATTATTGGTGTTAATGTTATTGTATTTAAGAAATTTTAATGATTTAATTGCTGTATTCCTGTTCTTTGGAAGACTGACTGTACAAAACACAATTTCAATGAACGGCAGAACTGGTTTGTTTTCTGCCATGAAGTCTTTAAAATTTTAAGAGGGTTCAATAGGGCTTTACGGGGTCAGAGCCTCCTAGAAGCTTAATGTTAGCCAGGTCCATGATGTTACCACCGCACTGAGTCTCACCTTGATTCCTCAAAAGATTTTTATTGTTATTGTGACTAAGGAGGTGAATCTTTGTCTCATTAGATCATAGAAAATCTTTCCAGAAATTATTTGGCTTCTCCTTGTGGATAATTGCAAATTTTGAGTCTGGTATTGACATTGGAGATTTCTTCATCAGCACCCTCTAAGCCAAGAGTCTTCAAGTGTAGCCCATATGAGCTAAGAGTGAAACAACTTTGAAATGCAGTCTTGGTTCAACACAAGTGAGATTAACAGGCTGGATTCCTCCCTGAGAAAGTCATCAAGTTCTGTAGAGGCCAGATAATCAACCATTTATTTGAATCAAGTGTATTGGACCGGGGCTGAATCTAAATGTTGCAGGCAGTGGCTCTCAATTACTGGAATTGGAGACCTCTACTCTAAACCTTCGCTGATGTTAAACTCTGTCCACTGTGAATAATGACAGTGATGTTCTAATCTACAATCTTCTAGCTTCTAGTTTCATTGTTTGATGTTTTTAATATAGATGTTTTTGATTGGATGTTTGTTGTTCTTGGACATCCAAATCAAAATAATCTTATCTGAAGGGGGCAGTTTTGGTCAGATGGTGGAAACTTGGCTACAGTTGGTTGCAGGAAAATGATCCCACACAGACATTAAAACAGTTTCAGAAATGGACATACAGGGTAATGCTAACCTTCTGGAATAGCTTCCAAAATGCAACATTTTGGAAAATGTATGAATCACCTTTAAAAGCTTGGTTCATCTGACTCAGCCAGCTAATTTAAATGGGCTCTACCCACTCTGATATATAGAGTGGGCAAATATATCAGCCAGAACAATGCCAGGACCTCGTTGATGGCTACAAATAGTGATTGAAGTGTAACTATGAAGTTTTTATATCCCAGAGTATATAATATGTGCTCACCTGTGCAAAACTGTAACTCTATCTTTTGAAACAATCAAGATTAAAAATGCGCCTAAACTCAAAGAATGAGCCAGTTTAGTATCTGCACAAAGTAGATACAACAGATAACTTCGCAAGGAACAACTTTTATATTGTTATGCACAACCTGTCGCAAGTACCACATAATTCCTTCCAATAAATCTGTAGAAAAATATGTCAAAGATATCAAACCAAAATCACTCCCAGAGTGGATTATTAACTAAAGGATGACCTGTTTCGGGGCGTGCTGTGGTGGCGCAGGGGGTTAGCACGCCCCACGTTTGGAGGCCTTAGTCCTCGACGCAGGACATTGTGGGTTCGACTCCTGGTTCCGACGACCTTTCCGCATGTCTTCCCCCCTCTACTTACCCCCCTTCCTGTCTGCCTACTGTAGCAAAAATACGAGCCACTAGCGCCGCAAAAACTCTTCAGAGAAAAAAATGGGGAAAAAAAAAAAAAAAGGAGAGATCTGTCAGATCTGTTAACAGATCTGACAGATTTTTTTTCCAACTGCTTCTTAAAGACATGATTTTCAGACTTTTATGTGCAGTAGGTAGTTTGTTAGCTCTGATAACTAATGTTTTGTACAAATTTATTGCCTTTCAAGCCCAGATTGAATTGTACAGAACATTTATGAAAAAAAACAGCCAAAGAAAAACCTTCAAACACCTTCCATAAACCTAGAAAAACTAAAGAATACTATTATTTTCATTTTGTTTGAAATTGTTTTTAAGCATGTAACAAAACATAGACATATTATATCTTGATTGTTTTTTGTCCTGTTTGTTTTTTTGTCTCACAGATGAGGCCAATGTCAGAAATTTCCTGGTGTCATGAGACGTGTCACCCATACAGTCCTTTGTAAGTTTTCCATCTGGACCTGTCAACACCTGTGCTTGCAGGACCATGGGTAGCGTCAGCAGCCTTGTTGCTGGAAACAGTCTGAACAACAAGCACTGCAAGGCTTCTGACTATCGGTTAAAAGAGGGGATAAATACTCACAGGAAGAGTGGAGGGTGCAATCTTGATGGCTTACTGAAGTGTGGCTTTGCTCAGAGTTCCTCTTCCACCACTCATCACTCCAGAGGCCTCTCCCACTCTAGGTCAGGAAGAAGTGAAGACTTCTTTTACATTAAGGTAAGATACTGTAAGTATGAATGAGAATTCCTTGTACGGTATGTGCAGAAACATAAGTTTTAGGGGAAATGTTTTTGCGTGACTTAAGGTGAACCATAAACCGAGGTCTACGCACCACAGAGAGAGATCATTGGAAGACGTTGCGAGTAGAGACAAAGACTCTGATGGACGATCACAACCAAAACTGCTGTTCATGCCAGGAAAAATTTTAGAAAGGGTGAGTTTGGAATTATCATGCATGTTCATTGATTAAAAAAAAAAAACATACTTTACCTGAACTTTTACATTCCAATCTGTGAAGCATTCAATGATTCTCAGTCACAACTAAAGAAACCAGCATAGCTAGCATAAATGTTCTCTACCACCTTGAAAGGTTTATACTTGAAAACCAATCAGCAAAACCTTATGTTTAATGAGGCTGCAGATGCTATGCACACATGCAAAAGCAAAACTCTTATCTTGCAGTTTCAAAACTCTCACAGCAGTGACCCCCAAAGAGACTGCAAAGGACACTCTAGCTCCCAGGCCTCTGGTAGGGGCGCTGAGCTTAAGATGAACAGCCACCAACCCACCTGGGGGAATGAGAGTGTGTGTGTGGGGTGGGGAGCCAGAGATTGGGAGGGGTGGTGGTGGAAGGATAATTGTAATTATATATACATGTGTGAGTATATAGGTCACTGCTCCCTATACACACCTGGACATTACCATCATCACATTCTTAATGCAAAGGCTTTAAGGCTACGTGAATTGTTGATAGTTGTGTTGGTGCAGAAAAGGATGATTCCCAAACAGTTCCCACATAATCAGGAGCATAAAACTGTCCAAACGTTCTCAGCGTACAACACCATCAAGAGTTTATTTCACTAAAACTCAGGGCCAAGCAGAACCCCTGGAAAACAATCAAAATCACAATCCTTTGTCCACCAAACTTTATAGTTGGCAAAATGCAGTCCAAAATATATTGACAAGCCTCATCTATTGGATTGCAAGACCAGGAAACACAATTTATCAATATGTAGATCAGGTCTCTACAGTAGAGTACAGAGCCTCCATGCTTTTTACTAATGCATCCAACACTTTGCATTGCATTTAAGTTTTGACTCTGAAGACAGGTGGTGACTTCTGTACACCGTGCAGTGCTGCACCCCACTCTGTGATTTTTTTCCATGCTGTACTTGGTGCTTGCTTTGTTCATGATACCACAAACATCTGACCATGGGATTCAGAGAGGAAATTTAATAAAAGGGCCTATTTCACAGATGGCATCCCATCACTGTACCATGCTTGAATTAACTGAGCTCCTGCGAGTAAGCCACTCTTTCACAGATGTATTTTGAGAACAGAGCATACATAGGTGCAGAATTTTATTCACCTGTGGCTATAAAGCTGGTTGTAATACCCGAATTAAATGATTTGGATGGGTGCATGAATGGTTTTAGCAATAAAGTAGATATTGTTCATGAAGGAAACGGGTTCTGTGTCCCAGAGATGAATGTGTTTTAGTGAATGTGGGTATCACGCACACAACCAATTTAAAAATCCTGTTGAAGACGCTCGCTAAAGTTGGTAAGAGAGTCGTTAGCCACAGTAAAACAAGTCTTGTACTCAGATGAGCTGAAAGGCCACATACTCAAAAACAACATAAAAATCTGATCAAATTTTGCAAGTTTGCTTGGGAAGAAATACTATAATTTTTTAGAGAAACATTCTAGTCTGATAAATCTAAAATGGAAATGTTTTACAGTTTTAAACATTATATCTGGAGAAAAAAAGGGTTGCTTTCAAGCCTGAGAACACCATCATAACTGTGAAATTTAGGGATTGGCAGCGTCATGTGAGAGTGTTTCACTGCCGAGGGTAATATTGTACTTCACAAAATAGATGGCTTCATGAGGAAAGAATAAGGTGAGAAAGTGTTGCTCAAGAGATCAAGCTGGAAAGCACAATGAGGTCTTTTAAATGGGCAGTGACCCCAATCATACTACAAAATTTGCCAAAAGGGTTGGATGATAACTCAGTCAGTGTTGCAGGCAGATCATTACAAAGCCTTGATCTCAGTTATAAAATGTAAGTGAACTGATATTCTCACTTGCACCAATTCAAAATTCAAACCCTGCTACACCTGACATATCTGTACCACTGAAGCGCTGCCAGTAGTATCCAGATTGCGTTTTTCTTTGTTAACAACAAACCTTTTACAGTGTACAGTAGTAATGTTTTACATAACCATTGTCTTATAAACCCGGTTTACTTTTCTCACAGGTAATAATTAACTTCACACATTTCCATCCTTCACTTAGATGAAGACAACCAAGGCACAGTGTGTCAAACAGGATAAATCAACTGTTTTAAAGCTTTACTTCATTTAGCTCTATATTAACAGGCCTAAGCATTAAAATGTACATGATTTTAAATGAATACTAATCAAAAACAGAATTACAAGACTTACAAAACAAATACAGATTTTAACTTAGCATTGATCACCTTTAACCTCAACTCCCATACTTCATGAACAAAGAATAGTTGATCTACCTTTAACTTTGGCTGGACTCACTTTACTCTCATGCTCTGAGCTACTTTATGAGTCGACACGTAACTTTCACTGAATATTAAAAAAAAAACTCTTTCCACCATGTACTGACCTGAAGGATAATAAAACAGTAGTCAGCAATGACAACCGAAGCGCTGCCATTAGCGTCCAGGCAAACCGGAACTCCGCCCCAAAACCAACCCGGAAGCAACGCCCCCAAAACAAAGGTTCCGCTTCGCCATTACCTGCTCCCATTCCAACCTCAGGAAACCACAATAGATGCAGGTAGATTAAAATGCCGAAATGCAAACAAAATGTAATTTGTTCATTTTTGGAAAAAAAATAGAATAAATTCTACATAATAATATACAAAATAACGTGGTAGTATTTTTAAGTGCACCACATGTACAGGTTTGAAAGCATCCAAAGTCCCAAATATTAAAGATAGTTTAAAAAAAACTTCCTAAATAATTTTCTTTTAAGACAGTCTATGGAAAAATCTCCTTTGAATCAGCAAAAAATTATTCTGTAGCTTATGAGCCTACATGTTATATGCATTTCCCAATGCATTAACAGTAAGCTCTCAAGTTCCATTTGAGGTCTCCATATCATCATGCAATACACTGACCCAGCAAATTGTTGCTATAAAAAGGACTAATTCAGTCAAATGTCAATTATTACACTCAGCTGCAGCTACCTATTATTAGCCTAATAGTTAGCATTCAGACTTAAGAACGGTACAAATCATCTGACTCGATTCCTAAAAAGCGTATTCTTAGAAGTTCCACAAGTCATGCAGTCATGTGGAGAATGAAAAAATAAACAGAAGGCCCTATAATAATTAATAAATAACAGACATTTCTCATAGCTTATCTTAGATCTTTATAATGTTTTAATCATCTAGATTAATGACCTAAGAATGCCCCGATCTTCTCAGAGAGGCACTTTCTGTGCCAGGAACACATAAGCAAAAGCATTTTCCTCAATAGGTCTTTATTCCTCAGGGGACGGACAGTACAGACGAAAGGGGATAAGAGAGAGAAAGAGAGAGATCGAGAGTTGGGGAGAATTTGACAGTTTGAAAGAAAAACCACAAAAAGGCATCCCAGCCATGAAGTCAGTGAGAAGGAATGCTGAGCTCACAAGCCTTGCCTCTTACACTTCAGCAATAGCTCATATTATTAATATCATGGAGAGGGGCTATTCATCTTCGCTCAGACAGCATATGGAGGGGAGATGTAGGCTGCAGAGGGGAGGAGAGGAGTACAGAAAGAGCAGGAGGGGAGGTATGGTGCTGTGGTACTGCTGGTGACAGCCATGTGGACTATAGGTTCACTCCAAAAAAGGAGTTTTCACTTCTTTAGTCAATACCAAGAAATTTACTTGCAGTTATAACTGTGTGACTCACATAAGAGTCAGCCTATAGTACAGCAGATCTCCATGCATCACTGGTTCCATTTCTGATGTGAGATGACACAATGAAAAGCAAAAAGAACATTATTTTACTCGATTGGACCCAGATTCTGAAAATAACTGTATTAGTAGAAATTTAAAAACTCTTTAGCTTGAAGGATAAGAGCGTCATTTATCAAATCTTCCCTAACATGGCATCCTATTTGCTGTGCTGTCAGCTAAGAGGAATTCTTTTACTCTTCCAGACTCCTGCTGAGAAATTGCTCGTCCATACCACCGCCTTCAAGTCGGTGAACACAACGACAGCTTCATCCACAGAGACTGGTCACGTCCTCTGTCCCATGAGGAAAGCAAGCACTCCGAATGTTGGACACAAACAAGACCCCTTAGGTTTTTGTCAGCCTTCAAGTAAAAAGTTGCCCTAAATTTAAATGACAAGAAATAATTGTGATGTAATTTCTGCCTTTCAGGAACTCTCTCTGACTCTGGGCGTAACTCAATGTCTAGCCTCCCTACCCACAGCACCAGTGGCAGTCTAAGAGCCTCCACAGGCCTTGTCAGTCAGAATGATGGGAGCTCAGCTCTGCTAAACAGCCTCTGCAAAGGACAACAACCCAATTTCCCTCCATGGGTCAATGGAAATAACACAAACCTCGAAAGCAGTTACAGGGCTTGTTTAAGCAGCAGTGTGTTGGCTTCTAAGGCTAATGAGGATGCTGGCTCCCCACTGTCTGCAGACGAACCAAGAACTCTTTCAGAAACGGCAGGTGGGATCCGGTCCCCCATAACGACAGATGAGTTGCTGATTGAGCATCTAGAACAGAGACTGCTGGAGAGGGAAAATGAACTTCAGGAGCTGCAGGTACTAAACTTAATGAAAGAAGCACCCAGCATGATCAAAATAAGCCTGTTAGCGATTCATTTCTGACTGTTTAACTTCACAACAGGTGAGTTTAGAGTTGAAGGAGGCAGAAACGTGTCATTTGTTTGAGGAGAGACAAAAGTTCTGCGCAGAGGAGATGGACGGACTGAAGCAGCGGTGCACCACACAGCTGCGTGAAGTGTCTCAGATGAATGCAAAAACCCACCAGGCTCTTCAACTGCAAGTTTGCTACCTCCAGGTCAGCTCCAACCTGACTCCTCAGCTCTGCTATTTAAGCGTCATCCTCCGTCTCATCCACAATTCTAGTTATGATGCAGTAAATGATGCATTAATTTATTTGAGAAACAAAGCACTGGGAGGTGTATATCTTGCAGGAAAATTGTTAAGTGGGAATTGTGTTTTTCTGCAGAAAGAAAATGGGAAGCTTCAGGAAGATCTCTCGAAGCTGACGCGAGAGAAGGACCTCGTTGAACTCAGACTGAGGTCATATGAGAAAGAGAGCACCCAGCTCGTGCCAACACTCGAGGAAACCCAGTGGGAGGTCAGTGGCATATGTAGCCATATCAGCCGACATGGCTGTAGCCATAGGCTAGTTGCAAGAACCAAGATATACCAAGATTTAAAAAAAAATATGATTGAGTAAACGTCTGTGAGGACCACAGTTTTCTCCTGGCATATGCAGCATAGAGTAACATAGGATGGCCCCTTCCTCACCTGTTCCTGTGCACTGCTGTCGAGTAAGCTGAAATAAAGTGATTACACTTTTTTCTTGTTTACAAGACAGTGAAATTTGGTAGTTTGGGAACATTTACAGACGTAAAAACAAGGACAGACAGTGTGGGAATGAGCACCACCAGAGTCTACCCCAGCCATTAAGGTGCCCCCCACAGACTCCAAACTGTAGTGTCTGGAACCGAGAACCATGTTGGTGAATGCAAAATAAATGACTAGTCCTTTTGGATAAAAAAGAAGGTTTTTTTTCTCTCCTAAATATTTCCAAAGTTTACAATTCAATAAGTTGCTTTGTTCTTCTCTGTTCTACCATTTCTGACCAAACTTGTCACCTACAGCACTGTGTACAAGGTGCATCTTTTTGTGTATTGAGATGTGAAGTAGTGTGGTCAAGGATCAGCAAGGTGAACAAAAAAACGGCATCAGCCACCAGGTTCCAGATTCTTCTGATGACTTTTATTTATTACTTTTGACTCTGACAACCATCCCGAGCTTCCAAGAACTCACTGTTTCTATAGCCGATTGGCAACACACCTGCACTTTTGTGGACCAAGCCACAATTAAACAGGTAAAAAAAACAAAAATAAAATTATTACTCTAATTTACAAACTCATTTACATAATGAAAGGGATCTGCAAAATAAACCATGTAATGCAAGATAACTCAAAAAGTTACTTTAAAGAAAAACAAACAAAGCAATACTCCAAAGAAAACCCTCTAATTGGTAGAACCCAGCAAGGTAATCAATGACATCATCCAGCCATTTAAGCAGGAAATACTGGGCTGACCCCTCCCATACTCCTGCCCTGCTGCAGATCTACAGGGGACAAACAATGGTGAGTAAAAAGGAAAACAAATACCATGAATATACTTTGAGACAAAATAAACAAGTTCGACCAATAGTCCAGAAGTAATAGCTTTAACCTAAACATATAAATAGATGGAAACTGCAACATAATGCTAACACAAACAAACCCGGGATAGTAAGTGAAGCAAAGTTGCACACTAATGTTTAGATTTAAGCATTATGACCAGCTACAGAAAGTAAATGAATCAAAAATAAGAATAAGGGACAAGTGGGGAACACAAACTGAACCACTTTGAATGAATGCAATTGTTATTAAAACAAGAAATCCATCTAGAACAACTACAAGCCTATACACTACAGCCAACTGTGCCAAAAAAGACGCTTGCTGAACGAAGGCCTGCTGTACCAATTTTGAAGGACCTGGGCAGATTAGGCACACATAGATAGTAAAATTTGATTGGACAGGATCTCATTTTTATTGTTCAATATACTGTAAAGATTACAATAATATCGAGCTACAATTGTAAAGAATATACCTTGTCACTGCTAAAATATGCTGTAGTTTAAGGAAAAGGTTTAACTATTCTCCATTGTCTTCCAAATTCAAATTTTCAAAATAGAAACCGTAACTTGCTTTTTTTTTTATTATCGTCATCATCTCTGTTGAAATGTAGGTGTGTCAGAAGTCAGGAGAAATCTCTTTATTGAAGCAGCAACTGAGGGACTGCCAAGCGGACGTGAGCCACAAGCTAAATGAGATTGTAAGTCTCAAAGCATCACTAAAGGAAAACACAGCAAAAGTGGAGAGGCTCGAACAACAGAACAAGGACTATGAAGACAAACTCCACTCATGCACCAGAGAGGTTGAGGTTAGTACAGTTGTTTTCTTGAAAACACAGAGGTTCACAAAATACTCTCTATTTTTAAAGTGCACTATCCTGCCCTTGAATCTGACTGTAACCTGCCAAAATAGGATTTTCTTTTTTTAATTTTCATGTTGTGACACATAAATATTATCCTTACTCGTAAATTTAAGGGAACCTTTAATAGGATCAACAATTATTAGCTAACAAAAAAATTTATCTTCTATTTGTGTTTTTCTTTTTGCTTAGGTGTGCCAAAATGAACTTCAGCGCAAAAAAGTTGAGGCCGATTTTCTGAGAGACAACGTTGGCAAACTGGAGCAAGACATTCAGCAAGTCAAACAGGATCTTTTTACAGGCTGAAGAGCAGAAGCTGCAGAAAAGTACTTGAACTTAAAAATCCAATCCAGGAGTTAGACTCCCTTGACCAGGTCCGTGGGTCAGAGAACAAGAAGTGCATTTTCACCGGATCGCTCCAAAGAGAAGTGGAGAGACTGAAGCAGGAGCTCAGAGAGGAGAAGAATGCTCAGGAGAAACTGGTCAGCAGCTTTGAGCTGGAGAGGCAGACTTGGAACCAGGAGAAAGACAGGGTGATCAAATACCAGAAGCAGCTCCAGATCAATTACCTGCAGATGCACAAGAAGAACAAAGACCTGGAGAGGATCCTGAAGGAGCTGACGGCCGAGCTGGAGAGCCGAACAGAGTTGGGCTTTGACCTCAGATACAGTGCAGGGTTACAAACTTATGAGGATGTTATTGCCACAGAGATTTGAGAGAAGCAGCCATTTGTATCTTTTCTAAAAACACAAACACAGTTTGACACTTACTTCAAGCACTGACTTTTTTTTTATATAGCTTAGCTTATTTATTCAAATGTGGGTATTGTAGAATAATCAATGCTACTGAAAATAGTTATTGATTATCACATTGTTCTTACTTGTTTAAAAGTAAATGATAGATTTTTTTATGTTTAAATTGGATTTTTTTTTTTATCATTTTGTCCAACAAGAACAATTGTGGTTTTAATTTGACGTACTAGGTCAGAGAAAGTGTTTATATGTTAATATTAATGTCTTATAGAACCATGGAGTAATCATGATCATTTTAAATATGTCCTTCCATGACAGTAAGACAACGAGATATTCTGTTATAAATTAGCACTGGTTAATCTTCATCTGTCTCTCACTGTATATTTCCACCATTTTCTCTTTTAAGCAAAAAGTTAGAACTGTACCATCTTTTCAAATAAGCACACATATCTGGAAATGCTTCCCTTTATTTCACTAATGTGCTGTAAGCAGTATTGACCTAAAATACTGTACATGTTTTAGTCACCTTTAATAAGTCATGTGTTTTCACCCTAAAAATTTAATACTCGTATATGCAGAAAAACGGCACATTTAATATATTATTGTCACTCTTTAGATCTTATAAAATGTAACCTTTCTTACAGCATTTCTGTGTTTAATATATTTATCTTGCCAATAAAGATGTTTATTTGTGTAAACGATATATTTACAGCTGAAACCAGATATTTTCATAACCTGGATAAATTTCTGATTGTCTGACATCAAATGTGACAGAACTTCTCAGTCAGGATTATAAAAATTATTTAAAAATTATTTCAGTTTTCTAACTTCAAGAACCACAAGCGAGAAGATTTCTTCAAATTTACTTTCTTCACATTTAGAACCTATACATTTCCTAAAAACATTGTCAGGAGAGAGAGATTCATAACGAGTCAAAGTGGGCATGGTAACTTCGGAGGAGATGTAGAAATCCATAGCTCAGTGGAGAGAATCTGTCGACAAATATTAGTTGTGCACTACTCTTTGTTGGACTATCAAAATTTGCTTTAACTACACAAGGCGTGTGGTTTTATCGAAACAAAATGTAAAAATGTTTGAGAATACTGAATACTTTTCCACGGTACATTATTTGGAGATACAGTGATCTGAGGGGTTTGCAGTTTAAGACCCCAACTTCCACAACCTTTTGTTGTCTCTTTCTTGTCTCAACTAAAATTCTGTTACCGTAATTTTAGTTGAAGGGGAAAATATTTTTCACTAACTATTTGTCCAGGTTTTTATCGAAAGCGTACAAAGTGCTCCTTCTCCATCCACTTCACACTCAAGGGACTGCTGAAAGATGAATAGGCACGCACAGTGTTAGTAATCTGTTAAAAAGGGATAGTTTAGATTGCTTTGCTACCCGCCAGGGTCTTACATTACCTCTGAAAGTCAGGGGAGATTTAGAGTCAGACAAATTTATTGGAACTGAGGTGCTGTGACCACTGGCTGAGAAACTCAAGTGACTGATAAGACCTTCACATCACTTTATTCTAAGCCTCTGTCAAGGCATGTGCAGAGGCGAACCCAAATGCAGCCCTCAACTCCATTGCCAGACAGGTAGAGGCAAAAAATACATTTGATTTTAATGAAAACAAAAGAATCTGCACAGGCAGTAGTTCAAGAAACATAAAAGCAGAAATGTGAAGTCAAGCATTGGAAAACAAAACTGGTTTTGACATTAGGTGAGCACACACACACACAAAAAAAGAAAAGACAAAAAAGAAATTAAATAAGAAAAAGGTCCAACTACACACAAAGAAAGTGACTAAGGGAAACCAGTGGTGTTACAGTACAAGGCCTTATTGTTGGTATAAAGTAGAAAAGGATACATGTATTGTCTATTAACATAAGATTTACACCATTATACACAGAAATCAAAGTAATAAATTAAGTTGATGTCGCTGAATGACGCAAGGACAATGTATTGAACATGCTCAATGTAATTGACTAAATAAAACTAGAATGGAGAATCCTTTGTTGATAAACATTGGCAGCATGCATTGCTCAAGTGTGACTTTGAGCAGTTCTACCTGACAAACTGTGTTTAAATCTTAAGTTTCTGGAAGTCTCTCCTCTCACTCTGATCTTTTTCATTTGGATTCAAGTCAGACTGACTGAGCCATTCTAGCGGCTTTATTTTCTTTTTCTGAAATCAACACCTTCCTTGGCTGTTTGTTTGGGATCACTGTCAGGCAAAAAAAGGAATCCCCCTTTCATCTTCTTATCAAGAAACTTGTATTAAATTTCCCCATTCATCCCTTCTTCAGTTATATAAAGTCTCCCAGTACCATACATGCTGTACTATGTATTTCTAACTGTAACCTTCACTGTTGGCATGGCGTTCTTGGATGGTTATTTCTATCCCAAACACATCTCCAAGCATTTCCCGAATGCAGCAACTAGCTTTGAGCAGGCTTCATTGGGCTTTGTCTTTAGAGAAGGAGTCTTGTGCAATGAGTTTATTCTTCAAAGTCCTTTGTCAGAAATCTTGCATGAATCACTTGGCCATGACTGGATTATAGTGAAATTGTGTTTTTTGCATCTGTAGATTATGGTTCGAGCAATGTTCGTTAGAGAATTTAGGAGCATCTCTGTAACCAAAGCTACTGGTTGGTTGTCTAGCACTAACGTTGGGAAAGCCATGAGAGCGATCTTTGATTTTACTGATCATGAGAGACTTCTTAGCCTTCATATTGGCAAACCCATCAGAGAAACCCTTTCACATTATTTGGACTGAAGGATTGCTTTCTACATATACATATAAATCAACTGGTGCCTTTCTGCATCTTTGTTTTCTCTTATGTCTTCATACCAATAGCACTTCATACCAATTAATCTGCAAATTAATTAGAGGCCGCACAAGTTACAGCAAACAATGACAGCATTGCAGAAGTCCTGGTAAATAATGAAAGGTTTCAAAAGATCTTTGATGCTGCTTCTTAAAAAAAAAAGTCTTCTGTCAATCATTAGTACATGATATAGAAGTGTTTTTCCTTTAGTTGACTGAAGGTCTTATCTTGCCCTATGATTCATTTAATAGAAGGATTTTATTTTTTCTTCTGTGTTCAAAAGTACAAGGTGAGCAGTGTTCAAACATCTACGTTTTCAACCAATTTGTAACAAAAAATTTATTTTATATCACTTTTTGCTGAAAACTGAATATTAAGCAAACCAATTAATTCTTCACCTACATTTTGACACATTTCTAAAGCAGCGTTATCAAAAGAGCAATTTATGTAGTCTGTCAAACTGAATGAAGTGTATATGACCTCAAAACCCACATTTTGTTTTCTGGTTTGGTTCACAAACTGTTAAAAAAAACTCCAGACTGTTTCTACATAGAAAATGTATTTTGAGAGGGAAAAAAACCAACTTGTCAAGCAAACGCTAAATGTCAGCTTACTCAAAGCTCTCTCCAACTGCACTCTTTGTCAGTTCCTCATTACCATTCTCCATTGCTCTTGGAACTTAAATAAGAATATTGTTTCCCTCTCTGTCTAATTATGTAATTTCTGCCTTTCTGACAGCGCTTCCTCTCTCACACAACAGCTCGTTGTGTCGCTGCTTCTGTCATAAATGAGCTGATGGGACCAAATCAACACTGAAATCAAATTAAGGCCCATTGTTGGTGTGTGTGACAAGAAGGGAAGGAGGGATGGGGGAACTGGATGAGGGTAGAGGGGTGCACACCGAAGAGATAACACAAATTGGTTTGGCATGAAAGAAAATAACAGAGTCGGGAGGATATTTTTCCTAAAAGTACTCAACAGAATTTCCACAGATTCATTTACTGAATGTTAATCCTTGCTTGAGTGTTTTGTTTTTTTTTATTATTCTGATTGCACTTTCATTTGTGTCGTATTTCTAAACTCAAATTAGTTAATATCTGTTAAGCTTGGAGTAGGTTTTTTTTTACAGAAAGGTCACCATCAGCATCACTTTTCATGGACATTTGGTCTAGCAGATGTCCCCGGGTGATTGGACAGGCAGCCGTCACAGGACACTCTGTGATAACTTGGCCCTGCCTGCCCTGCTGTGACATGATAATAATGTGCTCATATCCTGCTGTGACTCTCCTGATCGGCTGACAGTTAAGCACAAAAAAGGTCTGAATTCATTAGTTACAGAATGGCGCTCCTGCAGACCTGTTTAGCATTCAAATTAAGGATCCCTGCTTTTCATTTGCACTGCCAGTAAACTTAACGCGTTCATAATTTCAAACATTGGATAAGAAACAAAAATATTGCACCCACGTAAAAGCAGAGTTTGATCCATTTCACATCAAAACAGTTACCTCTAAGATTATAGTAAATACTCTATGCTGGTAAATAATGAATGAGTCAATAACACTGTATCAGTTTCTACTTCTCCCTCATTACTCACTGTGCACTCACATACTCAAATGTGCTATAACCCTGCCGTATCCCTGAGCAATTAGTTGCTCCAAAATATCAGGGGGCTAGTTATTCAGGCACGTATTTCATATTTTATTAGTTTACTCTGAGGCTTGCATGCAGACCAAGCTTTAGCAAACACAGCCTTTGCAAATTTCCCAAGCTCCTCTGCAGTCAGCAAGTAATTGGAGAGGGAGTCCCAAAGGGTCCTCTAGTATGCCGCCGAAGCCTTTGCCTCCTGACAAGTTGAAATGGCAATGGGGTTAGATATGGAGGTAGGGAGAAGTGTTTGTGTGCAAGCATTTGTGTCTGAGTGTGTGCATGCGAAAGAGGTATAAGAGTGGGAGTTGGGTAGATTAGTTTGTATAAATAACTGCAGTTTCTGGACACTCGTTGGTTGGCTGGGAAGCCATCTGGTTTCCCAACCCCACCACCAGCAGCATTTCCAATGATTTCTGACGTCTTTGGGGGCATCAGAACCTGTCCTTGGGGGGATTTGTGGGGGGGACACAGCATGAACACCAATTTAAGCCCCTGCTGGTGAAAATTAGTTAATTAACTCTATCTCTCACACGGAGAGAAAGTCCCTTTGTAATGAAGTCTGCCATTCAACGCAATCCAAGCCTTTTATTCCAACGCGTTGCCAACTATCAGCTAGTGAAATTAGCAGGAACAGTTGATTGCAGGACAAAAAGCTTTAGAAGCGAATCCACCATATTACATAACCTAAAAACAGTAAAAATGGTTTGAAGCTAATCTTGGAATTAGAGGCTGAACAGAAAAACACTTCACAGCTTTAAGCCATATGTCTTGTCTGCAGCTGGTACTACTCCAATAAGACTAAACATGATTGCAATGCAGATTAAAATGCATGCACTAACGAACAAATAACGAAACACAGATACACTTTTTACATAAATGTAAAGGGGTATTTAATTTACAACAATTTCTCAATTAAAGTTCATCAAGTTTTCACACTGATTCTGTGTACTGACACAAAGTGGTCGTATCCCTCAGTGACGATAAAACGTAGGTGGGTTGCTCTGCAGCCCTTTAGCTAAAGGATAAAAACACATAAAACAATAAGCTTCATTATTAGAACAAAATGGAATGACAAGCTTTTGCAACAAAAAAATAGTCTTTCAACCTACTGAAATAGAATTCAACTGCAGGTGTCCCTCTGTGTGTTCAATCTCTGCAAAGAAAATTAATGACTGAATCTCAGTTACAATTTTCGGGGACTACAAATGTGAAACAGACAAAAATGTGAACAGACGTGCATCTCACCTTCCTGTGTGACAGGCTCAAAGTTAGCTGCATTTGGTGAGGTATTCCTCTCTATCTTTAGATGCTTACTGTAACAGAACAAAAAAAACAAACAAACAAAAATAAAACAGATGGAGAACCAAATAATCAAAGGGCACAAACTATGTTCAGCGGGTGGAGGAAAATATACCAAGAATGTTTTGAATTGGTAAACTTTCCTCAGAGTTAAATTTATTTTTTATATCTTTAAAGGGCTGATATTATGTAGAATCGAGTTTTTGGACATTTTTATCATGCTATAATGTTATTCCCTCATGAAAAACACACCTCAAGTGTTGCTTTCCTTCTTTCATGCACGTTTGAGAAATCCTTAAATCTTCCATGGCAGCTAGTTATTTCAGGTTTCTTTCAGGATTCCTAATAATCTTTGGGTGGGCTTTTTGCACTGACTGAAAGTTTTCACTCATCTTTGACAGTTTTCCGGGCTTTTGCTTTATTTATGTTATTTATGTTGTTTTCATTGGTCTGGTCTTCATTGTGTTGTATGTTCACTAAAGTTCTCTAACAAACCTCTAAGGCCCAGAACAGCTGAAATTGTAACGACAATAAGTTACAAGAAGGGGACTAATTGCAAAGTATGTGTCTTATGAAGACAGAAGCTTGCATAGGATTTAATTTAAGACAGTAAAAGTAAAGAGGGACATAAGTGCTCTTGAAGTCAGATTTTCATTGCTCATAGAATCCCAACAAAATACAATAAAGATGCTGGTACGTGCAAACCGTGAAAAGTTGAAGTGGCTTGAATACTTTTGAAATGCATTGTACGGCTACATATATATGCTTTCATTTAAAAACAGCCTAAGACAAATGCAGCTGTCAAAATATGATGTAAATAGTTTTTTTTTTGCCAGAAGAAGCAGTAGGCTAGGTCTCATACTGTTGTAGCTGTCCATTGTCACGGTAGAAATGTTGGTCGTTTCAGGAAAGCGAATGATGAACTCCTGCGGAAACATCCCGGTGGACATCCAAAACGTTTTATTGTTTCTAAAAGAAAACGGGAGACGAAATTTTAAGCAACAGCAGAGAATGTGGCTCATTAAGAAATGCTAATTAACTGCGTTATTATGTAGGGGTTTTGACAAAACATTAATACAGATAAATAAAGCACTCACCCGTCAGTGATGTTTTCTGGTGGGTGATTCTCGTCGCTGGATGAAGCTAAAACAACGTGTGCACCAGAAGAATCAATCATAGCTATTCACTCAAACTGTGTAAAGAAAACAACGACGGTCTCGAAAAGAATGTACGTCAACTGGTATGTTTTCGGGATATATCAAGCTGTAATCGTTGCCAAGCCAACCGTTCCGTCGCGCAATATATACGTCACGTGTTTCCGAACGTCACAATTTCCGACGCACGTTGCTAAATTAGCAAAAAGCTAACTCAGAATCCTCCAACGTCTCCAAATGGCGAATGGATGCAAAGAAGTGTTATTTGCCCGTGGAACTGGACAGGCAAGTTCTAAACATTTCTCAGAAAAAACATTAAAACATATTAGAATTATTTTCAGGTTGCAGCAGATTTGTTTTATGTGAAGCTAACACGCTAAGCTATGAAACTAACGTTGAGTCTAGCTAAATTGGGTAACAAAGGGGAAAAAGTAATAAATTGAAATACTACTTACGTCTGATAGCGCCAAATCTGAAATCTTAAGTTATTTTATGTAAAGTTGTGTATATAATGAATCAATAGAAGTTTACTAAAACAATACAAGATCGTATAAGGGTCATTTTTTTAGGAGTCTGGCTTGAAACATAACAAATAATTCCAAAATCTTTGATAAAATGCATGTGTACCAATGTTTTTGTCGTCTTTCAGAGTGATGATTCAGACATCTGGGATGACACCGCACTTATAAAGGCATACGATAAAGCAGTAGCATCTTTCAAGGTAAACTGGGTGCACGCTGCCTTGTGCTCATGCAAAAGCAAAGGCTTTGCTTTTGCATGAGCACAAGGCAGCGATTTCGGTCTTCTCTCTTTCTGTGTCCCAGACTGCTCTAAAAGGCGAAGATGAATCACATGCGTCAAAGAAAAACCAACCAGGAAAGAAACGAAAGAACAATAAAAAGAACCAGAGCAGAAAACGTACCAATGCACCACCTGATAAAGAGGTAAAGAACTGCTTTCAGTGTCAGCTTTTAAATCTGCATGTGTAATGTAAAGCACCAACATAATTATTCTCTGTGAACATTCCTGCCCTGTCCTTCTTAGTTTGTGTCAAGCGTTTGCAAAAACAAAAAGACTTTGCGTTTAGATTTCATTTCTACATAAAGCCATATGTAGAAATAGTTATCTGTATATTGCTTCAGATTGATGTTTTAAACATTTGGTAACACTTAACTCAGCGCCACTGAACTCATTTTCTAATTAAATTAATTTGAATTAATTAATTGTTTAACTTTTTTGTATTAATTGTTACTTTTTAAAAATGTATTTGTGACAAGGTATATTTCCATAAATAGATGCAAACAAAATGGCAATGCAATATTTTAAATCAGGGTCAAAGTTCACCACCATTTATAAATAGGTTGGCATACTTGACATAGTCTTTTCCTAATTGTTAATTTTACATCCATTTGTTTTACTGAACTACCAAATGTTTGGGCGACAATTGTTGTTGGTGAAAGTTAGTCCTTAAGAGATTTATGTATTTCTGTCTAAATGTGATATCATACACGGGTCAGTCTTCAAGGTAAATTAACACAATTTAGATAAACGTATAAATCAACATCCATATACAGTAGTTGGTTCTTTAATGATAAATTCCTGACTTAAAAATAATGTCAATATGAAAAAATATTATACTTAAACTGTACCTTATAAATTAATTTAAAATGCAATATTAAAAAAAAGTTTATTTTGGAGTTGCCTTGTATCTACACCATGCTGAACATAAGTTTAATGGCAAGATAATTAAAAATTATAAGAAGCATACACCTCTACATACAAAACTAGATTAAAATGTTTTCATGAATATTTTCCTCTGAAAAGGTCTTCAGCTTCAGGGCTGCAAATGGCTTTTTGGACCTTCCACAATGACTCCTAATACGTTTGGCTAACAATTTGACAGAATATTTTCATTGAAACTCCACAAAAACGCAAAAATGCTAGTAATATTTTTTTGATAATTTTTTCTTGCTATTGGTTGGAAACAATGTATTATTATTATTATTAGTGTTATTTATTTATTTTTTTAACTAATATCAGATTCTCATAAAAGAATATGTATTCAACATTTTTGCAAAGTTTATGGTTTACTTTATTTTAAAACCTAAAAATAGAATCAAAACAGTGGTTATTCATAAATAATAACAAACTTCCTAAAACATATAACATAATAGCCACATAACTGTTTCTGAGTCTTAACAAAATGATTTATATTTAGGACTCACTCTGTCATGTATATAATGTCACAGAATGTGATGATATAAGTTAAGCCATATGTTATTATTCAAAAAATAAATAATGAAGTATATTCCATATGAAATCAATGGCAATTTATCATGTTTTATAGCACATAGTGAGTCAAGTTAGTGTTTTGTCCAAATCTGGGTCATTTAAAATTTAGACCAGTCGAAAGTAAACTCTACTAAGCTCTATTATATGCACTTTGTTTTGTGTTGCAGTGGCAGGTTGGGGACTCTTGTAGTGCTTACTGGTCAGAAGATGGCCAGCTCTATGCAGCCACCATCTCCTCCATAGACCAACAGAGGGGCACTTGTGTAGTTGTTTATACTGGTTATGGTAATGAGGAGGAGCAGAACCTTGATGACCTGCTGTTGGAGATTTCAGAGGCTGATGAAGCAGCAAATCCTAAGGTAAGCTAGTTCAAAAATTAGTTGCATGCACTCCATAACTAACATTTATAATACAGTTTACAGTTCATTATTTTTGTCTGTGCCTTGTTTGCCTTTTTTTTTTTCTCCAAATCCTCAAAAGTGTTTCTTGGAAAATTTTCTTCATCAACTTTAGAAAATAGTCAGTATAAAAATATCTACTACTTATAGGAAAAAGTGGAAGAATCTTCTACAGAAGAGAGCGACAGGTCGTCCACACCAAACCAACACAAACAGCTTCCACACGGTAAAACTCAGAAGTCCAAAACTCACAAACACCCGCCTTCTATGTGGCCTCCCAGTTTCCCCGGGTTTCCCCCTGGACCTCCTCCAATGCACGATTTTGGACATGTAAGGAATAGCACTCATTAAAGAAGTTGCATTTTTATTTGATTCTCAACAAACCTGTTTGGTTCTAGAATGCTTTGTTTTGATTATTTTGAGGGTTTATTTATTCTTCTTTAAGTCGGGGAGAAAGTTGTCCTCTTTGCCGCATTAAGTAAAACAAAACGTAAACAGTAAATCGCTTACAATGAGGCAAATAAAACAGGATCATAAACAAAGCCCTCTCAGAGTTGACATTTATTGTGTGGAGGTATTGGATTGCAGTAAATTCAACTGGCTCTTGGCTTGGTGGTTTGTCTTGCTAACACTTTCAGTTGCTTGTGATATATAGTATTTCAGAGTTAAAACTACAAGGACTGAAGTACCTTGTAGTTTCTAAAACACCCATTTTGTTTTAGATGAAGTTTATTTAGGTTAATGTTGGGACCTTTTTTGTTAAACCAGAGTTGTGCACCTGTCGAGTCATTTTTTAAATTTCACAGCTGTGTTTTCTTTTTGGGGGGTTTCTCACAGAGGGAAAACAGACGATCTGCTGGTCATGGACCTGTACCTCCATCCTGGCCTCCTATGATGCCTTTTGGTCCTCCTGTAAGTTTTAAGTTCAAAAGCATGGCATAATTTTTACTGAAAAGATTTTTTTTTAAATATCAGGATTAATTTGATTTGAGAAGTACTTAAAAAATTAAAATGTAAACTAAGAAGAGAATAAACCTCCCCAAGAGTAATAGAGGTATGACACATAGAAAGAATCTTTTAAATTAACTGCTGCACAAAGGTTTCATTGGTGGTAATGTTGGAAACAGCTGTATATATAGGTCAATAGTGCTTTAAAATATAAAGTCTGTTACATTATCTGCTGTCTGATCACTTTCTGTTCCTCAGATGATCCCTCCACCTCCACCAATGAGTCCCGACATGGTGGATGATGAAGCTTTGGGTAGTGTGCTCATATCCTGGTACATGAGCGGATATCACACAGGATACTACCTGGTATGTGCTCATCCCTTTGTGTTCCTCTGCTATTTATAGTGCAACAGAAATATTACAAGCTAATATTTGCTGGGTACTTTGTTGGGCTATCTACTCAGGTTGAGTCACATAAACAGCTACATGTCACTTGGCAAACTATAGTTGCTTGCCAAGTGGTATTTTAAAACTGTTATTGACAGTGCACAAGGACTGCTGCTTACACTCATCAAAAAAATACTTCACCATTTTTTGTCGGTTAGAAAATTCACTGCCAGCTGCATCAGGTTCTGCTGATGTAAGCTTACAGCAGGAGAGCCTGATCATCCTTGTTGAACAAGTTCTGTTCTGTAACGTCAAAGCTCTTGATAAAACAATCTACAGTCGAAATTCATCTGCTTTTTTTGTCTTCAGCTCAGTCTTTCCGACGTGTGCTCAAAGGTACCAATTGGCATGTATCTATTGATGTGACACAGCATGGGGCTACCAAAGTGTCTCCCCCTTCATTAAAAGAAAAGTTCTGGCACACTTCAAATTTCAACACCATTACTGTCTGTATATTTCAAGACCTCATATTTCCAAGTAGCTGACTTACCATTTCTTGTAAGTAGGGGAAAAAAAATGATACGCCTTCTTTCTGTCAGCCTACTGACAGTTTGCAGCACTGTCTGTGTAAGGATGTGGACTCCGTTAGTCTGTACAGGTGGATACAATTCTTGTCATTGTGGCACCTTTTATGGTAACTTGTCTTTATTCATAGGAGTGGACTCAATTAATAACTAATAATATTAAACCCAGATCAGTGACAATAAGAATAATAAAATAATAATTTATTATTATTGTATAGATTTTGTTATACTTCTATACATGAAGGGTGTTAGTGTAAACTCTCCATTGCTTCTAAACAGAACTGCATAATATCCAGTTAGTCTTTAATGTCTCAACAAAGCTTGAACAACTTAGCTTTTTTCTCTCATGAAAACAGGGCTTGAAACAAGGACGGAAAGAAGCAAACAAGTGGACAAAGCTGCACCACAAATGAACCATCTCCAGTGTAGTTTGACTGACCGCGGGCCTCCGATGGACCGTGAAACAAAAGTCTGAGTTATATTGTGTCCTTCTCAAGAAGTCTTTGAAGATAATGTTTTGTATTCTTTGTAAATAGATAAAATAAAGATTGTGAAAGTATACAGATGTTGGCTTGGTGTTTTGCTTTGTGACTCCATAAAAGAGAAAACATTGAAGGCCATGCGTAGTGAAGTTTATAGCTGACCAAGCTTCAAACTCCTTTAAGAGTTTAAGGTGGTAGTGTAAACTCTTCATAACGTCTCAAGCTTTACTATGTTTGTTTTATACTTCTTATATCATGTTTAGAGGTTAACAAAGCTACGGGTGCACCTTGTTAAATTAAAACAATCAAACTTGTATATAGATTTATTACACACAGATTGAAGCTTTACAATGTTTTGTGAAAATATCACAATGTCGGTGTGTGCAATGTTTATATCCCAAAGGACTGTTGGGAGAACAATAATTGTCAAAATATTCAAAGTGTTATGAGCTTGCATTTTCAATATAGTAGCAGCCAGTTAGACAGTCTCACAACTGCAGATGCTCACACCACACAAATGACCTTGACCAAAATGCTAAGTGCAGGAAGAACAGATGAGAAAGAGGAAAGAAGAAAATAAGCATATCTGCTGTTATCCCTGTTGCTTGTGTATCTTTTTCTTCTTTTTCCTTCCAGTCGACTTTCTGATGGTTGGTTGAAGATTGGACAGCTAGCGTCTTAAGCAATGAGTTGTTTATGGCTTACCGTATTAGCAGAAGGTGTCAGTGACTTTTTGCTGGACAACTGTCTCATCAACAGTTTCTCCCCAAGATTAGCAAAGCCCTAACAAAGCATCAGATGTAATATTCACATTTTCTGGACAACATCATTTTCAGTCTGTGCCAGAAGCCAGTTTTTAAATAAACAGAAAATAAATGACTGAAAGGTATCACGCTGTGTGGAATGAAGCTATTTTATAAGTAAATTCTTATGACCTTTACTGTATTTTTCAATCACACTTTTCCCTTACCTCTATTAATGTACTTTTGGAAATAATGACACCGTCAAGCTCTCTTCAGAATCCTCCTGTTAGCCTGGTGCACTTTTCCCACAGGGATAATCTCCCTCTCTCTACATGGCAGTAACAAAGCTTAACCAAACTGGAAGGTCCAAGTCAGCGCAGTACTTTTAAGTCTTATGAGCAATACTTTACTTGAGCTAAAGACTGAACCCTGGTTGAGGCATGTAAATTGATCTTTTCTGGCAATACTTGTGACTTTTTTTGTAATATATTTCAGTTATTTCAGTAATTGAAATACTTACTCAGTACAATAAATGCAGTCCACTTTTGCTAAGCTTTTCCAGGAGGTGCGATAGCTGCAAGTCTGTGACTCAATGGAATCTGCTGAGTTTTCTTAGAATAATTTTTCACAAATCTCAATAGTAAATTAAACTTGACTGTTTCATAGTGAGGATCAAGCTGGAGTTTATGTAATTGACTCTGAATCTATCCGGTTTCATTGAATTAACTTTTGTAATTGACTCTTGGTGCCTTGACATTGAATATTTGTTGTGAATTGGTGCTGTATAAATAGACAAAGTAGAAAACTAATGTATAATCTCGCCAAATGTTGTGTGCAGGTGATGTGAACTCAAGCTGCCAAAATCCAAAATGTGGAGAAACCGTGACGGTAAATGTGTGAATCTAGAGCCGAGAAAAGGTAAGTTTAGTTGACAACATTTACATCAGTCAGAAACTCAAGGATATTTGGTTGCAATTGCAAATATTGTCCAGCAGAAGTCAGACTAGTGTAATGAACTGCAATTGTTGGAACATGCTTTATGAATAGATAAGGTTGATGTTTCAACTTGTGCAAACTGGAAGCCACACACTAAACAGAACACTTGTCTGTGAGTGTGTGTAAATACGCACCTCATTTCTCTTTGGCGTGCCGCTCTAATTTGTGATTGCAAGCCAGACTCGACTACAGTTTTATTTCCTCTGATGTTTCCCGCACAGTCAAATTCAGGGAATCGTTCCAGTTTACGCCTTGCATCAGAGCATCTCCTGTTTTTCCCCGGAGGTGTCCCCTCATCTCCCAGCCTCATATAGCAACACATCCATCATAATGTTTTTCAGCTCACATCAAATGGGTCTGTGCCCTTTGGGCGTTAGTAAGCAGTGCTTTAGCTACAGTTGTGGTATACCAGCCAGCTTTGTGGATTAAAAAAGAAGGATTCCTAAAATCACTGGGATTTGAAAGACATTTAGTCTTGATGCCATTTACACCTGATAGATTTACCGTCTTGGACATTTTTTTGAGGAGAATTTGTTTCCCTTTAACTTGTGGTGCCGAGTTTAAGAAATGAAATTCACAAGTCTTAATATGTTGGGATACTTATTTTGTTCTTCTTTTGAATTTGGACCATTTGAGCTTTAGTAACACAAGAACAGAGAAGAAAGTAGTGAAAAGGCTGCATATACTTTGTGCATGTTTATATTTAGAATCCAGAAGACCACATGTAATTACAGTGGGAACAGAAACACTCGCTCTGCTCTGCTTGAAATGCTTTCATTCCCTGAAAGAAAGGCCTTGCAGATTTCCCATATTTCCCACACACGTAATTTGCTGCCCACTTACACCCGCTGCTCTGGCTCAGAACAGGCGGGCAGTGGCTCATGTCATGTATGAGTTTGTGTGTTTACAAGAAAGAAACATAATGAGTCTTTGTGTTTGGATGTAACAGCATGATTGTCTTTATTTTTTTACCCATGTGATCTTCCTCCAGCTGCTCCAAAGCCATTGCTTTCTGGGTGAAAAGCGGCCCCTTTGTTTGTATACAGACTGCAGACTGCAGTCTGCGCTTTATAGCCCACTGTGATTTCCCATATTTATGACCATATTTGCTTCTTGCTGAAGCCCACTCTTGTTTTTGCTGTTTTGTGCAGAAACCAGAGAAGAAAGAAGGATGCCAACAAGAAAAAAAAAATGTAGTTTGTGGTATTTACAACTTGAATATGCACCGTACACGAAGAGTGATACGCCAGAGTTATCTTTTCCCCACAGACGGGGTTCAAATCTGCCACAGCAAAAGCCTACACATAAACCGATTGCTTGCCTGACTCTGCAGCAAACTAAGCTGCCCAAAGGGCCCAGGAGAAGCCCAGAAAGGAGTTAAAAGGGGGTCCGACCTTGCTCGGGAAGGCATCGCTCCCCTTCTGTGACTGTCAACCCCCTACTGACCAATGAGGCATGAAGCGTGTAAACATAATCTGCATTTTGCATAGTC